>NC_091983.1:147694184-147850089 GCF_044704955.1 Pristiophorus japonicus
GAGAAAGGAGATGGGGGGGGGGAGAAAGGAGATGGGGGGGGGAGAAAGGAGATGGGGGGGGGGAGAAAGGAGATGGGGGGGGAGAGAAAGGAGATGGGAGGGGGGAGAAAGGAGATGGGGGGGGGAGAGAAAGGAGATGGGGGGGGAGAGAAAGGAGATGGGGGGGGGGAGAAAGGAGATGGGGGGGGGGAGAAAGGAGATGGGGGG
Source organism: Pristiophorus japonicus (assembly GCF_044704955.1). Lineage (NCBI taxonomy): Eukaryota > Metazoa > Chordata > Chondrichthyes > Pristiophoridae > Pristiophorus > Pristiophorus japonicus. Next base: position 147,694,392 of record NC_091983.1, read on the forward strand.
GGGGAGAAAGGAGATGGGGGGGGGGGAGAAAGGAGATGGGGGGGGGGGAGAAAGGAGATGGGGGGTGAGAAAGGAGATGGGGGGGGAGAAAGGAGATGGGGGGGGGGGAGAAAGGAGATGGGGGGGGAGAAAGGAGATGGGGGGGGGAGAAAGGAGATGGGGGGGGGAGAAAGGAGATGGGGGGGGGGAGAAAGGAGATGGGGGGGGGAGAAAGGAGATGGGGGGGGGAGAAAGGAGATGGGGGGGGGGGAGAAAGGAGATGGGGGGGGGAGAGGGAAAGGAGATGGGGGGGGAGAAAGGAGATGGGGGGAAAGGAGATGGGGGGGGAGAAAGGAGATGGGGGGGGGGAGAAAGGAATGGGGGGAAGGAGTGGGGGGAGAAGGAGGGGGGGGGGAGAAAGGAGATGGGGGGGAAGAAAGGAGATGGGGGGGGAAGAAAGGTACAGCTGGCGGTAGAAAGCATGGCTGTTGGCCTTCGTAGCGAGGGGATTTGAGTACAGGGGCAGGGAGGTGTTACTACAGTTGTACAGGGCCTTGGTGAGGCCATACCTGGAGTATTGTGTACAGTTGTGGTCTCCTAACTTGAGGAAGGACATTCTTGCTATTGAGGGAGTGCAGCGAAGGTTCACCAGACTGATTTACGGGATGGCGGGACTGACATATCAAGAAAGACTGGATCAATTGGGCTTGTATTCACTGGAGTTCAGAAGAATGAGAGAGGATCTCATAGAAACGTTTAAAATTCTGACGGGGTTAGACAGGTTAGATGCAGGAAGAATGTTCCCAATGTTCGGGAAGTCCAGAATCAGGGGTCACAGTCTAAGGATAAGGGGTAAGCCATTTAGGACCGAGATGAGGAGAAACCTCTTCACCCAGAGAGTGGTGAACCTGTGGAATTCTCTACCACAGAAAGTTGTTGAGGCCAATTCACTAAATATATTCAAAATGGAGTTAGATTAAGTCCTTACTACTAGGGGGATCAAGGGGTATGGCGAGAAAGCAGGAATGGGGTACTGAAGTTGCATGTTCAGCCATGAACTCATTGAATGGCGGTGCAGGCTCGAAGGGCCGAATGGCCTACTCCTGCACCTATTTTCTATGTTTCTGATCAATCACTATTATACTTTCCATGCAATGGGGCCAGCCATTTCTCAGCCTGCATTGATTAATACGCAGATGCTGCAGAGTGCAGATGGCTCAATGTGTTATGCACATCATTATGTCCCCAATTTAAGACATGCAAGAATAAGGAGGAGTGCCAGACCATACACACCCCGTACGTACAAGGAAAAGAGGTCTTACCTCGACGTGTCCAACCACACCTGTCTTCGGAGACTGCGCTTCCACAAGGTGGTGATCAATGAAATATGTGAGCTCATCAGGCCACATATGCAGCCTGCCATCAGGACATCAGTGTCGGTCGAGGTCAAGGTCACTGCGGCACTGTCTTTCTACGCGTTCGGTTCCTTTCGGGCCTCTACGGTCGAGATTTGTCCTCTGTCTCACCACGCAACCTATCGTTGCAGTAGACAGGTCATGGAGGCCCTGTTCGTGCGACGGATTGATTTTATCAGCTTCCCCAAGACCACGGAGGCTCTGACTGACAGGGCTGGAGCATTCTACCGCATTGCTAAGTTCCCCAGGGTGCAGGGAGCAATACAGTGCACTCACATCGCCATGCGGCCACCTTCTTAAGACCCGGAGCGTTTTCGTAACACAAAAGGATTTCACTCCCTGATGGTCCAACTAGTTGTCGACCACAACCAGATCATACTGGCAGTGAATGCAAATGTCCAGCCACCTTCGATGAGCTGCACATCCTGCGTGAGAGTGCTGTGTCTGACATCTTTAAGAATCAGCCACAAGGACAATGCTGGATGCTTGGTGATAACTGATATGGCCTAGCCACCTGGCTGATGACCCTGCTGCGTGACACCCACACCGAGGCCGAGAAGCAATACAAGCGGAGCCACAGAGACACACGCAATGTCCAGAAAACAATAACTGTGCTTAAGTAGATGTCTTGACCATTCAGGAGGGGAGCTACAATACAACCCTGAACAAGTAGGTAAATTTGTGGTTGTGTGATCGATGCTGCACAACCTGGCTATCAGGAGGGGCCAAGAATTGCCAGAAGGCAGTGATGCTCTGCCTCAGGAGAGAGAGGAAGAGGACGACGAGGGGCTGGATGCTGACCTAGGGCCAGACAATCAGGCTGGCTATACAGCCATGCCCACGAACCCCTCCAGACTGCAGGAAAGGGCCCGTGGTGGCTACATAGCTGATATCTGAACAATTTGCCTGAAAGAGTGTTGATGTGAGTGACAACGCTGACACAATGCGGTGTGTGTGCAGCTCAGACATCAATGATGCCCATTACCTTGCTGCCAATTAAAGTTTATGTTGATTGAAGTTAAGTTGTATTTAACCCTTTCATGTTGAGGAATCACCAGTGTGTAATGGTCCAGCTATCTGAGACAATGCGCAACAAGGTTATGTTCAATAAAAAAAAGTTATACCAACATTGGTCTGAAATCATAAGTATCACAGCCAATAACACCCAACCCCCGCCCACACCCCACTTTTTCCACCATTGACATCAATCAAATGTTCAACATGTCCAGCAACACAGAATACAAATGCAAAGCAGGAGGGTGGTCCACTGCCCCCATACATTACAACAAATTGCATACACCCAGATGGAGATATAACACAGCCATCACCTGTGGACATGCACCTCACTTTCCTTCCCCCCTCCCCTTCTTCTCCCTGTCTCTACCCCTTCCCCTCCTTGCTCCACGGCGCCTGGCCAAGGAGGTCCTCAGGCGGTGCCTCAGTGGGGAGGGATGAAGGAAGATGCAGTGGTTGCAGGGGTACAGGAGCGGGGGCTGCCGAGAGGGCAATATTCTCTGATACAGAGGCAGGATCTTAGTCCTTGCTCTCATCTGTCGTTCGCAGTGGTGGTGGTGCGGAATCTAGGGGTGGACTGCTGCGCTCTGGGAGGCCTGTGCCAGCAGTGTTCCTGGCTATCGCATCCAGGGCCTCCGCCATCCGCGGAATGTACTCGGTCATGACAGCCAGCTGTCGGGCTATGTTCCTCAATACTTCGATGAGCTGGTCACCAAGGTCTACAGTCCTCCTGGACAACTGTACCATCTCTCTGCCCTCATGTGACGCTCATGGAACAGACCTGCCGCGTCCACGAGGCCTCCGCAGGGTCGGTGCCGTCCTGGGGACAAATGGGGTGCCCTGTGGTGAGGTGCTTGGGGCCGGTACCTCCAGAGTGGAGGCAGAATGACCGGAGGACCACTAGATGGCCTTGGGGTGGAATGGCTTCTGAAGCCTGACGATGCAGGTTCCTCAAAGTCCGCACTCTCATCCGTGGAGAACAGACCCAGCGGATTGATGGGCGACAATCGGAGCTCCTCAGCACCAGATGTAGGATCGTCTGGAGAGTCGGGCCCCGCGCCCCCACCTTCTGGCCTCTGTGGTCTTGCCTTGGGACGCACTGCTGGCTGAGCTGCAAAACACAAATGAGGTTATTAGAGGAGAAGGGGGTGCTCGGGTGGCAAGGTGAGTCCAGCACTACACACAGCATATGCATGACAAAAGCACCACCGCTCTCAAAATTATTACAGATATCACATTTCATGACCATCAACACATTTGCAGTGCAATGATTTTCATTAGGCCATCATTATTTCTATGCCAATTTTAGAAATCATCTATCATATATGATTGTTTGGATATGAGTGGGTGTGGCATCTATTGACCTTACATCACACAATGGTGTAAGCTTTACTCACGTGGCATCACTTCAGGGTCTGCAGATGCGTCTGTGGCTGTCCGGGGGTGCTTCCCCACGAGTGCGAGCACTCGCTCCTCCATCTCTGTGATGTCGCTGGGGACTGGTGGTGAGAATGGATTGTAAATGTGGCAGAGGGATGGAAATAGGGAATCATGGGAAAATAGCTAAAGAAATGTCAAGATGCAGACAACTGCAGAATCGACAGGAAAAAAAAGGGGTTACCAAGAGTTGAGGTTGAGGTTAAACACGGGTCATGAGAAAGACGCAAGGCGGCACAAAGAAAGAAAGCAATCCTAGATAGGAGGGGAAAAGTAATAGCTTTTACTGATAAGGAGGAAGGGAAACTAATTGGGTTCTTTACTGATAAGGGAAGACAGTGTAGCGAAGCTATAATTAACCTGACCCTGACACCAGCCCTAATTGGGAGACTTTCTTGCCTGCCATTGGATGTACTCGGGGGGGGGGGGGGGGGGGGGGGGGAGGCAGAAAGAGATTGGATAGACCAAGTGCTAAAAAATGTGTTCTGTTTTGAAAATGTATAACTACTGTGCTTTTCGCGCTGAAAAGGGGCTTGTCCAGTGGAAGGTAAACAGGCTCTGATTGAGAGTGTCCCTTTGTCTTGACAAGTCCCGGCCGAAGAATCTTCAATAAAGGTCTTTTACAGAAAAGGCAGCAAGGTGTTCGTGTGTCAGTGTATTCGCTGAAACAGATTGAGGGAAAAAGAATCCATATTAACAGTGGCACCCCATCCATTCACCTCTGCACGGATCTCATCGTCGATAGTTTCTTCTGTAAAAAGTAACAGGACGACATGGCATGAGATCATTGTGTGATATCATTGCTAGGTACTGTCACAGACACTGATACAACACATAACCAACAGATGTAATCATGATTATTCTGAAAATTATCTTCTTTACCTAAAGACGTGCACCATGACCGCAGGCTTTGAGTAAAACATTCCCGGTAAAAGTGAAAGACCTCACATCTGCTGATAGTCACTCATGACTGTTACAGATCAAAGTATATAAATACATAAGTCCATGTAAATCAATGTAATACTTACTCTTGCAGGTCCCACAAGGTCGTTCCATCGTTTGCAGCATTGGTTGCCCTCACGAACCTCGTTGGTCACCGACGAGACCACCTCTGCTATCTCGGTCCATATCTTCTGGTAGGCCTTTGCGGTAGGCTTCCCATGCCCTCCCTGTGTCAAATCACCCCAGTGTAACTCGACCTCCTGCAGGAGGGAGGCATTTGCCTCGTCCGAGAATCTTCTGGCTCTTTTGCGCCCTCCAATATGCTCCTCTCCCACCTCACTGCTCTCTCCAGCGTTAGTCTCCACAGCGTGCTGTGATGCCTCTTCCTCTCCCTCCATTATAGGCCAAATTCGGGCAAATATGTGGCTGGTAACAGCTAATTTTTCTTTCCCTACTTGCTGGGAAGCTCTAAAGACTCCCTCCTTCCTCCCAAAGCAGCCACACTACACCCAGACACGCCTTTAGTCTCTCTGAGCTCCCTCTCTGTGTCTCCTCTTCTGCGCATGTCATGATGACCCTTGACCTCCTGAATCGCGGGAATCGAGCATTGCCATGCCATTGTTAAGGATGGCGACACTTTACGGCAGAAGGTCAGCGAGATTTAACACTACCGCCCATTTCATATCGCTCGCGGTAACGGCCATTTGAGAATGGGCGAGAAGCCGGTAATCTGAAAACCTATTTTTGCCCCCCCATGCCAGAAATAATGCCCATTTTTGGGCAATATGCACAAAAGTGGAAAATCTAGCCCTAAATCATTGATATATACCACAAAACGCAAGGGACCTAAGTACTGAACCATGCGAACCCCATTGGAAACAGCCTTCCAGTCACAAAAACACCCATCAAACATTACCCTTTGCTTCCTGCCTCCGAGACAATTTTGGATCCAACTTGCCACTTGGATCCCGTGGGCTTTTACTTTTGTGACCAGTCTGCCATGTAGGACCTTATCAAAAGCCTTGCTAAAATCCATGTACACTACATCATATGCACTACCCTCAACGACCCTCTTTGTTACCTCCTCAAAAAATGCAATCAAGTTATTCAGACACAACCTTCCCTTAACAAAACCATGCTGGCTGTCCTCGATTAATCCATGTCTTTCTAAATGAAGATTTATCCTGTCCCTCAGAATTTTCTCCAATAATTTTCCCACCACTGAGGTTAGGCTGACTGGCCTGTAATTAGTTGGTCTATTCATTTCTCTCTTTTCAAACTAAGGTACCACTTCGGCAGTCCTCAAGTCCTCCAGCACCACACCTGCAGCCAGAGAGGATTGGAAAATGATGGTCAGAGTTTTTGCTATTTCCTCTTTTGTTTCTCTTAACAGCCTGCGATACATTTCATCTGGACCTGGGGATTTATCCACTTTCAAAGCTGCTAAACCTCTTAATATTTCCCCTCTCACTATGTTTATTTCATTTAATATTTCATACTCCTCCTCCCTGGTTGCAATGTTTGCATCGCCCCATTCCTTTGTGATGCCCAGTGACATCAATTCTTGTGACATCCATTTCCAAGTTATTCTTTGTCTAATTTCATTCATTTCAGGTCTGTTTTCAAAATGTAACGGTGGAACAATGATGTTATCATGTCACTGACATCATTAACAAATTCCATATATTTATGGAAGCCTTAAATAACTTTCTATCATAACTGAAGATTTAGTATTTTCTTGCAGGCAATGCAGTCTTCTGAACATGCGAATGAACATTTAGCAAGATTAATGAGTTATGATTTATCACCACAAGGCTGTGCATAACCGTTTTTCTTCCAGGCATTTTTTTCCCTTGACAGTGGCATAATTTCATTGTTAAATAAATCTACCTACTCTTAAAAATGATGGCCTGGAATTTGTGGTCAGCAGCGAAGTGAGACCTTTCGCAGCTTCCCCCAAAGTACACTATTTTGCGATCCCTGTGCGAACTGTTGTGATATCAACACGTTGGCTGAACAGCCATTCAAAATGCAGAATTCTCACAGATAGTGAACAAGGAAGTGAGTAAGCTCTTAAAATTCAAATAAAAATGTTTCTTAAAAATTTTAATTTTTATTCAAATGCACAAGTTTCACACTGCACAAAATTAAAATTAGTTTTTCAGTCCTTTAACCGTCGTTTAGCAGTCAATACGCTATTAAAACCCCAGTTACACCTAATTCCTTTGGGTCTAACTTTTAGACGGAAATTACTGTGAAAGTGCCAAAGTTTTTGTCAGTTTCCGTGATTTATGAGATTGCACTGATTGACAGCTCTGGGCGGGGGGCAAGGGGGTTAGGGAAGGGATGCACAGCACAGCCAGTTTCGGAGCTTCAGGATTTCCGCATGTGCCTGCGTATGCATCAAATTCCGAAGTTGCGGTCAGTTTCAAAGGCAGAATGATGGCGAACGCTGCCAATTCACCATCATTGTGACTGCAAATTCCGGGCCAATAAATTAGAAAGTCTATGGTATATTAGAATTCTGAATGCAATTAATTATAATTAAGTAGTTGTCCTAGTACACATTGAACAGTCCAAATCCTGGCTTTCCATTCCCCTTTCCTACATTCCAACAGTGACAACACTTCAGAAAAGTACTTCATTGACTGTAAGGTGCTTTGGGGCATCCGGTGGTCATGAAAGGTGCGATATAAATGCAAGTCGTTCTTTTTTTTGGATGAAGATGAGCTTTCGCAAGCATTCACCCGTAACTGTTTCAGCAGCTGTGTCAGTTGTCATGAACACCTCTGTCATGTATACTGAAAGGGACAAAACAATGAATATATCAAGTATATTCAAAACATGCAGTTAGGTTTGAATTAAGCTTTTGGTCGAGTGAACAAAATAATCAATATTCTGCTCACAGCAATTATGTATAAAAATAAAAGCAACAAGTGTTGTCACTGTGTTTAAGTATCAAACATGAGGTTTTCGTCTTCATGCATGACTTAAAACCTGTGTTACATTAGGATTAAAACAAAATCTCACCAGGTTCAGCCTTTTAAAATGTGGATATATTCCATATAGTAGTTTTGCTGTGTCTTACAGTCTTCATATTGCAAATTCAAATAAATAACAGGTGATTATTATTCACAACTTTAAATAAGAGGGAATGTTTTGTCAAGCAGAAGTGATGTGTTAATTGGTTCAAACAAAATTAAATTCCAAATCCACTTCTGGAAACAAAGGTCTATTATCTTCTATTGCTCTGATGCTCTACTGCTGTTGCTTTTTTTCATTTAATTGCTAAAGCAAAAAATATAATTTTGCACAGCGACAGCTTTGCAGTGGGCAGAATTCAGATTTTTCCAAATAGCTGAATACTTTAATCATTTGTATCATTTTGGATTTTAACTTCAAATTAACAGTTAACTGCAAGGAAAAGAAAAGGAATGCATTCGCAGACTATTATAAAATATCCTTGTAATGCTGAACCATACAGATTAGTAGGTCCCAGGTTCAATTCCTGGTCTGTTCTGATTTAACTGACCTCACGGAAGCCAGTGGAGGAAAAAAAATCAGCCAGTGTTCCCATTCCTGATCATGATCCAGTGACCTTAGACATTGACTGCCAATAAACTATTCAACTTCATGGCCAAGTCTGATCATCTCCTCACCTGATGTGTCGCATTGGTAAGATGCAAGAGGAGTTAGGAAAGAAACTAGGGGGTTCAGGGGTGGAGCAGGGGAGAGCTTATAGGTACGTTTGGCTTGGTGGACATGGGAAGGGATGCAGCAGAAGCACTTGGTTCACAGCAACTTGCCTGCCTTTATACTGAACTCACCAGTTCCAACAAAACATGGTAATGTTCAGCAACTCGCTAAGCTTGTCGAGTCACCACAAACAATAACAGTTTCCTAATGGCTAGAAGGTCCTAGCTTTAATTCTCTTTCTCAGCTCATATATATATATATATGAATATCTGAATCTATGAATATACATGAAGAGGCCAAGCGCAGGCAGCGGAAGGAGCGCGCGGCAAACCAGCCCCACTGACCCCTTCCCTCGATGAATGTCTGTCCCACCTGTGACAGGGTCGGTAGCTCTCGTATCAGACTGTTCAGCCATCAAAGAACTCACTTTGGGAGTGGAAGCAAGTCTTCTTCGATTCCAAGGGACTGCCTATGAATGAAGTATGAATATATAAAATGGTCACTTGGGAGAGGTTCAGAATGCTGCCAGCTCTATAGAAAAACATTCCAACATAAAGCAGAACCCTCGGCAGAAAAGAAGCTAGAACTGAGGGCGGCAGGGGGTGGGGGGGGGGGGCGGAATTATATAAATTTGTGAAACCAATCAATGTTCAATATAAAAAAGAAACTCAATGGAATTTAGAGGTTGGAAGAAAAATAAACCAGCAAATGAATCGGGCTTGCCTATCTCACTCAAGTCTTGGGGACTACCCTAGGTGAGTTATTTTTTAGTAAACCACTGAGGCATTGTGTATTCTATACACATGTTTAAGTACGGCTTTGATAATTGTATGCATAAATGTGAGATTTCATAAAAATAAATTACGCTGGAGACAAGGAGGCTGCAAATCTTTTTTCTTAAAAAAGATCAATTTCCATCTTTGTTCTTTCCTACATATAAGAACATAAGAACATGAGAATTAGGAACAGGAGTAGGCAATCTAGCCCCTCGAGCGTGCTCCGCCATTCAACAAGATATCCTGTCATTTTATTCCATTTCCTTTTACTCTTAGATCCTGTGATAGTGCTCAGCCTCCATTAGCCGGGTATCCTTTTGCTCTTGACACTACGATCATTCTCATTCTTCCCACGTTCAGAGAAGCTGTGATCTTTCCCAAATACTCTCCTCCATAGATACCACCATTCTGCTTTGTTTATGTCTGGGTCAAGTGATTTGGCACAGTGTAACATTCCACAACATCTCCTGTAGATTTCTGCAATTAGCAAATCTTTTCTGCATGATTACAACATTTTTGCAGCAGCTGTCCTGGAGGCAGTAAAAAATACCCATTTTCCAAGTGGATGAGTGATAATACCTGCACTACACATGTCTGCAAAAACTACCATCCTGATAAAATGTAAGATTGTGAGAATAGTACATTATGGCTTATCAAAGGGGTGGTTAGGCGACAAATTCACAAAGTGAGAAATAGACTACTAGTGCATTTGCTTATTTAATTAATTGAGATAGCATCCATATAGTATTACTTGAACCTGAAATTGCGAATATCTATTTGAAATGGTATCCATTCCCAACATGTATAGCCCAATGTTAGGTACAATGGTGTGACAATTTAATAGTCTAATCTACATATTTCCAATTTCTTTGTTTTTATCTATATAATATGTTACAGTACCAAAAACAAAAGATTTTGTTTGTGGATGGGATGATCTTGCATGAAAAAGTTTATCACAAACATATGTGAGGGACACAGCAGGCCGCTCACCAACCTTTACATTGTAGACACTGTGCATTGAGGGAGACTGGCTGTGCAGGGGGCAGTGCAGTTTACGGAGGACATTGGTTGCAGGGTTGAAAAAGGTTTCAAAAATAGGGAGGGGCGAGGCGTTGTGATATTTGAACTACGAGAATGAGAATTTTAAATTTGAAATCTTAGTGGACCGGAGCCCATCGAAGGCCAGCGAGCAAGAGATGATGGGTGAGTGGGACTTGGTGGTGTAGTATATAGCCTAACAGTAATGATGCATTATTTTTTCAGCTCAGACTAATCGTGTATTTTTATTCCCCTCAAAACATTTACAATAAATCTATGTGTTTCTCAAAATAAAGCTATTCATTTCTGTAATTGACAAGGGTGATCAAAAAATAATTCCAAAGCAGTCAGCCTATACAGTACGCACTAACTATGAGATAATCAGTTCAAACTGGTTTCATAATAACAACTGATCTTTGTATTCCAGCTACTACTGAACAATTAAATGGACTCTGGTTACAACTCTCAGCATTGCTGTATGAAATACATCAGACTGAATTATTTTGGCATTATAACAAATCTAGAATTCAACACAGCCAAATTACTGATGCAGAACTACTACAAAACGCATTAACTGTCAGTCTGTCTCTCCAAGGTATTCACATTTAGTAAATAATATGTATCCTGAGTATTGATTCGAAGATAAGAGGAGCATCTGTTTTAATTGTTTATTCATCTCAGTACCCAGGGGATCAGTGGATGACAACTTTAGCTTGAACACGTTTCTTCAGGATCACACAGAGATCGGGCAACAGCCTTTCTATTTTTTCTCAGTTGTCTTCGATAAATGGTTTATGCTCCCTTGCAGTTCAATTGCTTGCGAACATTCAGTGTCTAGATGTATGCACAAAGACACATGTAACCAGCACTCGTGAAACTTCACCTCAGAAACAAGTCAACACTTTCAGAAAGAGGAAAAAGCAAACAAAAATAAAACTCTGATTTACCAGTTCTTGGGGTTGCAGAACAATAGCTGATAGTTTCATTTTTATGTTGGGGGTTATAGTGTCCTTAAGACAGAATACAGTAGAGTAGAATATAATCCTTTGCTGCATATCTGCCACCTCCAGTTGTAGCTTTGATTTCCTGATTGTGATAGACAGTACACTGGGGGCACTGCCAGCTAAGCTAGTTAAGCTCCTAGATTTTGTTCACAGACAAAAATAAAAAAAGATATTGGGCTAGAAATTTGTTATAGCCAAGAAATGGGTGGTGTTAGGACAAAAGATGGTGAATTAGTACCAGGCAAAATGCTCTAGACTGTACGCAAAATTCGTCCTCAATGCTCAATAAAATATTTGGAGTCTTAAATCAAGTCTATAACCCCAAGCTCATTGGTGTTACACTTAAAGGCTGGACCAATAGCAGATGCTTTCTAATCGCAACTCATGATTGCCACAGGCTTTTTTCACTACTTAAAGGGAAGGTTCATTGATGCTACAGCACCTCATTCTCAACATTGTTTGCTGTGGAGCTGTCTCAACAACCATAAGAACAACAAGGAAAAGGAGCACTTATTTACAAATCCTCATGGTGGATTGCTGCCCCCAAGGACAGAGTTCGCAGGTTTTCCCATGAAGTTTTGGATGCATTAGTTTTAGCGCTGGAGCGAAGGCAGGCAGTCTTGTACCCAACAACTGGCAGGACGCCCTTGCCACAAGTCTGCCGCATTATGTGGAGGGAGCTGGCACACCACATCATGGACTGCCTGTCCAGAAACCCGATTATCCGGCTGTCTCCTCCCTCCCTCCTTCCTGCTCCTTGTCCTCGTCCCTTTTTGCACATGTTGCCATTTTTCTCGCTGCCTACGCTCCCTCCACTGTAGATCCTGAAGGGCAAAGTGGAATGCCAGTATAGCCCCCATTAATCTTACCAAGTGTTGCAGGTTTGAATCTTCGAAGAAGAAATGTAGCTACTTTGTACTTGCCATTAGATTTTAATACAAAAGATCCTTGAAATTATTTAATGAACTGTTGCAGTAGCTGAAACTAACAAAAAGCCACAGAAGCTGCACTAACCTGACAATGCGAGTGATTACTAATTATCCCTTTAAACAATGTCCCTGCAGCTGACTTCCTGGTGCTGCACGCCAGCTCTCCCTGTTGGTGTTTACTCCAGGTGGTGAGCTAAGTGGCTAAAAGCAATTTGAGAAATTGGGTGTTCAGTGAGCGTTACACTCACTGACATCACAATCTCCCTGGCGTTGAGATCCCCGGCGATAGCTGTTACTGTTACTGACAGCACTACAGGGGTCCTGATTGGCGTGCAGCGTTGTATTCGCCTCGCCCTGTCAGTACTGGTCTCAACACCGCATTAGTGCCAACTACTGGCACTAACGGATAGCACTAAGGGGACTAATTTTTTCCCCAATAACTGTGTCTCTGCTTGCTTCTTGTTATCTGATTCTTTGATCCGAAATTTGCAGTCAGCAGCAAAGTGAAGCCTATTGCCGCTGACCTCGAAGAAAGCTGTCCTTGCGATCTCTGTCGAAAACCTTAGGTTTCACGACGTTAAATTGATTGCAATGCTGGCAAAGGGGTATCCCCAGTGCAGAGCAGCAATGATGTCATCAAGCTGTCTAAGCAGCCAATCACATTGAAGAATTCTCTTAGACAGCAAACCAGGAAAGTTAGATATGGCCCTTTCAGCTAAAGAGATCAAGGGGTATGGAGAGAAATCACAAGATAATTATGGAAGGCGGCCATTTAGCTAATCTTAATTCATCCATCACAAAGCAACCTATAATCACTGCCATTGCAACGTTCAATTGTTTCTTAAATGATTTTAGGGCCTTTGCTCGGCACTACTTTTTGCAGGACTCTGTTACAGTATATCCAATGATTATTCTATGTGAAGAATAATTTCTTAAACTTATAGTTTAAATTTTTATTTTACTAGTGTCAATCTGTGTCTATTTGCCCCACTCACACAATTTACTTCACCTTTTCCATAACCCTAATTATCTTGTACACCATTTGAAGATTGCCTTAAGGACACCTACTTTTCAGGCTGAAGAATTCACCTTTCTTCAATCAATGCTCTAATACTGTGTACCAACCTCGTGGCATTTTGCTGCACTGCTTCCAGCGCATAAATGCCTCTTGTGTCTCAGTGGCCAGAACTGGACCCATTACTCAAGGTATGTTCTGACCAGATTACTGCACAGTTTGTTAACAATCATCTCACTTTTATTCAACTGTTTTGGTTACATTTTGGACATATTGAGCATTGAATCTAATAAGACTCCTAGATCTCTTTTGACTTAATTCTTAGCTATTTCAACAGAGTACAACTGTTCCTTATTTTTCTTTCTTATGTGCAGTATTTGGCACGTAACTACATCAAACTTCATCGACCATTGATCTGCCCATATACCTAGTTTGTCCAACTCTAAATGGAGAGGCACAATTGTTTGATCTGACCTTGTTGATTTTTGGTCTGTATTTAAGCTACATTCTCAGCATTGTACTGGTAAAGGTACTCCACATGTCCTCCACCGAAGTGGAGTTGAACAACCTCTACCGACATATTTACTTTAGTTGTTCTCTTCCGCATTTCTCACTCCAAGGTGATATGAAGCTTCATCATGCTATGGTTCCTGTCCTCCAGGAGTGCTACGATTTCACATACATTGGCCCTGAAATTCCGATTTGGCCTTCCCGCGGGCATTTTAGAGAAAAAATCTGCACTTACCTTAAGCTGCTGCCCACTTCCGAGCCTGTGGCCTCCTTTGACTGCCAGTCGCAGCGCGTGCACGTGGGGACATGCGCAGTGCTGGAGCTGGCATCACATGGCTCTGGTCAGGTATCATAGTAATAGGAGTTCCGCAGGGTCCTAAACTCATATTACTATGATTGTGATAGACCCAAAACACCGCCCCAAACACCCAAAACAGTAATAAAAATTAGAAAATAATTACACTACATTCATTTAAATTAAAGTTATTAATGTCTTAAAAAAAATAATTTCCCGATTTTTAAAAAAGTTTAAAAAAATAAACTTACCGTTGTGGGGAAGGTTTTTAATGATAATATATGTTTTAATAACTTTATTTTTTAGATGTTTTTTTTTAAAACACTTGTGCCTGTAATAGTAGGCTATGCGCCTGCTTTTTGAGGCGCAAGATTTTTGAGGACATTTGTAAGCGTAAATATCGGAAATTTACACTCTCAAGTGTCCTCGTTCCCAATCTGGTTACGATCTGTCAAGCCAGAAACTTGACAAATTGGAAATGCCAGTTTCCAGTGCATGCACATTGCGCGCTGGAAACCGGCATTTCTGATGCCTTCCCGGGTCCGAAGGAACTCCGTACGGACCCGGGGTGGTCGGAATTTCAGGGCCATTATCTACTTCATTTACAAAACCATAGCTCTTTTTGCTTTGTGAACACCGAGTTATTTATTATATTTAAAAACTCTGATTCTAAAACAGTTTGGTTTTCCCAGTTAATATTTGGATGATTAAGCCCCCCCAGTAAAATAACTTTCCTATCCTCGCATACGCTTCCTATCTCTTCTGAGAGCTATTTGTCCTCTTTTAGCTGATCTGGAAGTCTGTAGCATACCCCTAATGTTAGAATGATTTTTTTTTGCATTAGAGAGATCTACCCAGAGTAGTCCATTCTGTAGTGTGGAGGATTGAGCAAGTCTGAAGCTGGAAGAGGTTCTGTTCAGCTTACTGTAAGACAGCACTCGGGAACTGCTGGACTGGAAAAATACAAGCATAAAGAATAATGAAAGTAAGTATACCCTAAACATTAAGAATATATTAAAACAAATGAGTATGGGATGCACATCCTGTTCACAAAACCTTATTTCCTGTAACATTGTTATGTCAACATTTACATTGGAAATTGTCGATGTAAACATTTGATCATTGGTATGCAAATAGTGGACTGCCATGACTGACTTGGAGACCTCCAGCCATTCAGAAGCACTATTGCAGATTTGACTCGGTTCGGACACCACTTCATCTTTCAATCAATTCTAGATCTTCACGATGTTTTTCAGTGATACATTTCCATCCACAATTTAAAAAATAAATAAAAACAGTTCCTAATCAGTCAAATCTCCTGAAAATCAGGCTTTGAGCATCTGATGCTAAAATACCACCAAAACACCAGCCACAAGTTGGCTGCTCCACTCTCCTGCCTACCCTCAAGATCCCTTGCCACCGACATGCAACTGAAAGTTGGGCCTCGAACCTTCTAGCTTTGCTTCCTTGCCCTCCCTCATATTCCCCTGCTGCCAAAATACAGTCAAAAGTTACGGCTTAGGCCCAGTACTGATCGTGCCCTGTGGTCTCTTGCAAACAAAAAGTTTTTATTTACTTCAGAAATTTTGGCAGTTATGCCTCAGTTCCTCAGACAACCCATCAGCAACACCATAGTAGATCGAGTAGTCAATCTTTAGAAAAGGCCATGAAAAAGGCTGAGATTCTGGGTTTTATAAATAAAAGCATTGAATATAAAAGCAAGGGAATGATGTTGAACTTATACAAGACATGGGCTAGGCCAGAGTTGGACTATTGTATGCAATTCTGGGCATCGCTTTATGGAAAGATATTAGAGTCATGGAAAAAGGTGCAGCGAAGATTCACTAGAATCAGTGTCAGAAAGCAGAAAATATTGTTTAATGCAAAGTATTTACCCATTTTGTGTCCCATAGCATTTTGTCCCAGATGAGGATTAATCACCAGTCAGAGGATTCCCCTATACAGCTCAGCAAACATGACATTATTGAAGGAGATACGCTTGCCTGATACACTGACAGACGCTTGGAAAAATGCATCTGGTACCTGCCATCCATCATTTGTCGTTTGGTTGGTTAGTTTTACAGACCAATGGGGAGCCATCCTTTTTAAAAGCTCATAATCAAAGAGCGAAATAAGATTCAGCAACGACTGTTTTAAAAAGATTACAAATAGCGCCTGATCAGTTAACAAAAAATCAACTATTCACCGACAGCTATCAGGCATGGCTCAAGGGAGAATAGCACAGCATATCTGGCTCATTCAGTATCAGCCACCCTGGCTGTATCGATAACATTGACATATTCCTCCCACAATTTCTCAGCATGAATTATGCCCTCTCTGCCTTCCTAATTTTGGAATTGCCCCAGATGTCCCCCTGTGCACCACAATTGTTTTGTTCATGGTTGCACCTCTGGTTTAAACTGCTAATTATTCTTCAGAAATTTAGCAATGCTGCAGGAGGTTACTTAAAATAACCATATTTTTTGACAAAAATTGAAAGAAGGCATTGCAAAGTAGCAAATCCAAATGAGCATGCACCCTTATTTCTTTTATAATACCTCCATGCTGATTGAGCAATGGTTGTTCTCAGCTGACCGACAGCAAAATTGGATGGCATTGTTCTGCAATGCAAATAGCAGTTCCTAGTCGACAGTATTATAATTCATAGTTTCCAGGTAGTTAATCCCAATTTATTATTAATGTATTTCGAGGTCCAAATTGATTTGTCTTCATATCATCACCTTTGCATTTGCTGTTCCGAGGATAATTCACCGAGAAAATGTTAACTTTAGAATGAGATACAAGATCATATAGGCTTTTAAACTGCATGGAGTTCCCCAGCATTAAGTTACTTGTCTCCCAATAAATACTAAATGCTAAAAAATAAGTTCAACAAAACTGAAACCTTTTACCTTAAGGATTGCTGTATCAGTTTTCATAAACTAAATTAGCCACCTTGGGGGAATAGATTAATAAAGAAAATACATTAGGAATACTAACAGAATTCCACAGATTCACAAATCTCTGGCAGAAGAAATTCTTTCTCAACTCGGTTTTAAATTGGCTCCCCCGTATTTTGAGGCTGTGCCCCCTAGTTCTAGTCTCCCCGACTAGTGGAAACAACCTCTCTGCCTCTATCTTGTCTATCCCTTTCATTATTTTAATTGTTTCGAGAAGATCACCCCTCATCCTTCTGAATTCCAACAAGTAACATAGAAACATGAAAACATAGAAAATAGCTGCAAGAGTAGGCCATTCGGCCCTTCTAGCCTGCACCGCCATTCAATGAGTTCATGGCTGAACATGCAACCTCAGTACCCCATTCCTGCTTTCTCGCCATACCCCTTGATCCCCCTAGTAGTAAGGACTTCATCTAACTCCCTTTTGAATAAATTTAGTGAAATGGCCTCAACTACTTTCTGTGGTAGAGAATTCCACAGGTTCACCACTCTCTGGGTGAAGAAGTTTCTCCTCATCTCGGTCCTAAATGGCTTACCCCTTATCCTTAGACTGTAACCCCTGGTTCTGGATTTCCCCAACATTGGGAACATTCTTCCTGCATCCGACCTGTCTAAACCCGTCAGAATTTTAAACGTTTCTATGAGGTCCCCTCTCATTCTTCTGAACTCCAGTGAATACAAGCCCAGTTGATCCAGTCTTTCTTGATAGGTCAGTCCCACCATCCCGGGAATCAGTCTGGTGAACCTTCGCTGCACTCCCTCAATAGCAAGAATGTCCTTCCTCAAGTTAGGAGACCAAAACTGTACACAATACTCCAGGTGTGGCCTCACCAAGGCCCTGTACAACTGTAGCAACACCTCCCTGCCCCTGTACTCAAATCCCCTCGCTATGAAGGCCAACATGCCATTTGCTTTCTTAACCGCCTGCTGTACCTGCATGCCAACCTTCAATGACTGATGTACCATGACACCCAGGTCTTGTTGCACCTCTCCTTTTCCTAATCTGTCACCATTCAGATAATAGTCTGTCTCTCTGTTTTTACCACCAAAGTGGATAACCTCACATTTATCCACATTATACTTCATCTGCCATGCATTTGCCCACTCACCTAACCTATCCAAGTCACACTGCAGCCTCATAGAATCCTCCTCGCAGCTCACACTGCCACCCAACTTCATGTCATCTGCAAATTTGGAGATACTACATTTAATCCCCTCGTCTAAATCATTAATGTACAATGTAAACAGCTGAGGCGCCAGCACAGAACCCTGCGGTACCCCACTAGTCACTGCCTGCCATTCTGAAAAGTACCCATTTATTCCTACTCTTTGCTTCCTGTCTGACAACCAGTTCTCAATCCATGTCAGCACACTACCCCCAATCCCATGTGCTTTAACTTTGCACATTAATCTCTTGTGTGGGACCTTGTCGAAAGCCTTCTGAAAGTCCAAATATACCACATCAACTGGTTCTCCCTTGTCCAATCTACTGGAAACATCCTCAAAAAATTCCAGAAGATTTGTCAAGCATGATTTCCCTTTCACAAATGCATGCTGACTTGGACCTATCATGTCATCTCTTTCCAAATGCGCTGCTATGACATCATTAATAATTGATTCCATCATTTTACCCACTACTGAGGTCAGGCTGACCGGTCTATAATTCCCTGTTTTCTCTCTCCCTCCTTTTTTAAAAAGTGGGGTTACATTGGCTACCCTCCACTCGATAGAAACTGATCCAGAGTCAATGGAATGTTGGAAAATGACTGTCAATGCATCCACTATTTCCAAGGCCACCTCCTTAAGTACTCTGGGATGCAGTCCATCAGGCCCTGGGGATTTATCGGCCTTCAATCCCATCAATTTCCCCAACACAATTTCCCGACTAATAAGGATTTCCCTCAATTCCTCCTCCTTACGAGACCCTCTGACCCCTTTTATATCCGGAAGGTTGTTTGTGTCCTCCTTAGTGAATACCGAACCAAAGTACTTGTTCAATTGGTCTGCCATTTCTTTGTTCCCCGTTATGACTTCCCCTGATTCTGACTGCAGGGGACCGACGTTTGTCTTTACTAACCTTTTTCTCTTTACATGTCTATAGAAACTTTTGCAATCCGTCTTAATGTTCCCTGCAAGCTTCTTCTCATACTCCATTTTCCCTGCCCAAATCAAACCCTTTGTCCTCCTCTGCTGAGTTCTAAAGACCCAGTCTACTCAATCTATCATCATTAGTTAACCCCCTCATCTCCGGAATCAGCCTAGTGAATCGTCTCTGTACCCCCTCCAAAGCTAGTATATCCTTCCTTAAGTAAGGTGACCAAAACTGCACGCAGTACTCCAGGTGCGGCCTCACCAATACCCTATACAGTTGCAGCAGGACCTCCCTGGTTTTGTACTCCATCCCTCTCGCAATAAAGGCCAACATTCCATTCGCCTTCCTGATTACCTGCTGCACCTCCAAACTAACTTTTTGGGATTCATGCACAAGGACCCGCAGGTCCCTCTGCACTGCAGCATGATGCAATTGCTCCCCATTCAAATAATATTCCCTTTTACTGTTTTTTTTCCCAAGGTGGATGACCTCACATTTTCCGACATTGTATTCCATCTGCCAAACCTTAGTCCATTCGCTTAACCTATCTAAATCTCTTTGCAGCCTCTCTGTGTCCTCTGCACAACCCGCTTTCCCACTAATTTTTGTGTCATCTGCAAATTTTGTTACACTGCACTCTGTCCCCTTTCCAGGTCATCCATGTATATTGTAAACAGTTGTGGTCCCAGCACCAATCCCTGTGGCACACTACTAACCACCAATTTCCAACCCGAAAAGGACCCATTTATCCCGACTCTCTGCTTTTTGTTAGCCAGCCAATTCTCTATCCATGCTAATACATTTCCTCTGACTCCGCGTACCTTTATCTTCTGCAGCAACCTTTTGTGTGGCACCTTATCGAATGCCTTTTGGAAATCTAAATACACCACACCCAATGGTACACCTCTATCCAACATGCTCGTTATATCCTCAAAGAATTCCAGTAAATTAGTTAAACATGATTTCCCCTTCATGAATCCATGTTGCGTCTGCTTGATTGCACTATTCCTATCCAGATGTCCCGCTATTTCTTCCTTAATGATAGTTTCAAGCATTTTCCCCACTACAGATGTTAAACTAACCGGCCGATAGTTACCTGCCTTTTGTCTGCCCCCTTTTTTAAACAGAGGCGTTACATTAGCTGCTTTCCAATCCGCTGTACCTCCCCAGAGTCCAGAGAATTTTGGTAGATTATAACGAATGCATCTGCTATAACTTCCGCCATCTCTTTTAATACCCTGGGATGCATTTCATCAGGACCAGGGGACTTGTCTACCTTGAGTCCCATTAGCCTATCCAGCACTACCCCCCCTGGTGATAGTGATTGTCTCAAGGTCCTCCCTTCCCACATTCCCGTGACCAGCAATTTTTGGCATGGTTTTTGTGTCTTCCACTGTGAAGACCGAAGCAAAATAATTATTTAAGGTCTCAGCCATTTCCATATTTCCCATTATTAAATCCCCCTTCTCATCTTCTAAGGGACCAACATTTACTTTAGTCACACTTTTCCGTTTTATATATCGGTAAAAGCTTTTACTTTCTGTTTTTATGTTTTGTGCAAGTTTACTTTCGTAATCCATCTTTCCTTTCTTTATTGCTTTCTTAGTCATTCTTTGCTGTCGTTTAAAATGTTCCCAATCTTCTAGTTTCCCACTAACCTTGGCCACCTTCTACGCATTGGTTTTTAAATTGATACACTCCCTTATTTCCTTGGTTATCCACGGCTGGTTATCCCTTCTCTCACCGCCCTTCTTTTTCACTGGAACATATTTTTGTTGAGCACTATGAAAGAGCTCCTTAAAAGTCCTCCACTGTTCCTCAATTGTGCCACCGTTTAGTCTGTGTTTCCAGTCTACTTTAGCCAACTCTGCCCTCATCCCACTGTAGTCCCCTTTGTTTAAGCATATTATGCTCGTTTGAGACACTACTTCCTCACTCTCAATCTGTATTACAAATTCAACCATACTGTGATCACTCATTCCGAGAGGATCTTTTACTAGGAGATCGTTTATTATTCCGGTCTCATTACACAGGACCAGATCCAAGATAGCTTGCTCCCTTGTAGTTCTGTAACATACTGTTCTAAGAAACAATCCCGTTACCCCACCTCCTTTCCCTGCTTGTCTATCTTTCCGAATTGTCAAATACCCCTGTATGTTTAATTCCCAGTCTTGGCCCCCCTGCAACCAAGTTTCTGTAATGGCCACCAAATCATACCCATTTGTAATGATTTGTGCCGCCAACTCATTTACTTTATTACGAATGCTGCGTGCGTTTAGGTAGTGTTTTAATACTAGTTTTTAAACCATGATTTTTAGTTTTGACCCCTCCTGCAGCCCCTTTATATTCATACAGATTGTCCCTTCCTATAACCTTGTGGTTTACACTTACCCCAGTGCTACTTTGCTCTGTTGCCTCCTGCCTTTTGCATTCTTCACGTATACCATTTCCATAAAGTAAGAAATGGTGACCAGAAGTTTAACTCCTTCAATATATTGGATTAGATTTTTCAATGAGAGGTTAGAATTCTTCCAGAACAGAGAACATCTTGCTCAAATGTAGTGTACCATTTCAAAAATAAATAGTATTTTGTTTTCAAGTGGATTCGAGGATAGTGTCAAAGTTGTATTTTTTGGAAATCTACATGTAAGGTTTCACAAATATGTACCATGATTTATGTATATGTAGTCAAAATCTGCTGTTAGTTGTAATAATAAAGAGCATTAGATGCAAGCACGCAGATGCGCAGAACCAGCTCCACATAAATTCAGATGTCCTACTGTAAAAACCTAATTCTTCCATATGTCCATTATCCATACCAGCTCCGCCAACAAGATTCTGCATCACTGGAATGTTTTATCTTGACAAGACTCTGGCAAATCTACCACACATGCAGAGTCTGTTAAAATGTGAATGACATGCAAAATAATGGGCCCACAATAAAATACACGCCTACATTATTATGAACATCTTCATAACGAGTTCATGGAAATTGCAGGTGTCTGTTTGAATTCCACATTTCCAGAATTACCTAAAATAAGAAAGGGCAGCTCAAGGCCAAACTACTAGACAACATTGAAGATTTCTGTGCTATAGATTCTATTTAATGCTATAATAGCTCTTTGTTAGCCAGCACGGATACGATGGACTGAATGGCCTCCTTCTGTGCTGTAAATTTCTATGATTCTAAGATAATTCCATTCAAATTGGTCAATTTCTCTGGAAAGGACAGCTTTTCAACTGGTCAGATAGTGAGTTAGGTGAATTAGATTATCAAAGCTCAAAGCCCAACGAAGTGATATACCTAGCGTTCCGAAAGGCATTTGACAGTTCTGCATAAACAATACTGGTTAAGCTCAAAATGGTGCGGAATCAGAGTAAATCTTGAGAATAGATAAGAAATTGGCTGAGAAATTATATGAAAGTGCTTAGTGGAGATCCCCTAGGATCAATTATGGGTATCTGACAGTTTCTAATTTACATCAATGACTTGGTTTCAAAGACTCGAAGCAAATTTGCAGATCATAGGAAAGGCAATTGGACCTGTAAAGGCTGCTCAGAAACTAAAAATGAGTTAAGATAAAATATGTAAATATGCAGAACAGTGGCAAATTAAATTTAATGTGGACATTTGCAAAGTAGTTCACATAGGAATAAAAAACGGGCAACAGAGGAATACTGTTGAAATAACGAAGGATATAGCTAAAGAGCACATAGGAGGCAGACAAAAAGCAGGAAACTATAGACCAGTTAGCCTAACATCTGTGGTTGGGAAAATGCTGGGAGTCCATTCTGAAAGAAGCAGTAGCAGGACATTTGGAAAAGCAAAATTCGGTCAGGCAGAGTCAGCATGGATTTATGAAGGGCAAGTCATATTTGACAAATTTGCTGGAATTCTTTGAGGATGTAAAGAACAGGTTGGATAAAGGGGAACCAGTGGATGTGGTATATTTGGACTTCCAGAAGGCATTTGACAAGGTGCCACATAAAAGGTTACTGCACAAGATAAAAGTTCACAGGGTTGGGGGTAATATATTATCATGGATAGAGGATTGGCTAACTAACAGACAACAGAGAGTCGGGATAAATGGTTCATTCTCTGGTTGGCAACCATTAACTAGTGGGGTGCCACAGGGATCAGTGCTGGGACCCCAACTATTTACAATCTATATTAACGACTTGGAAGAAGGGACTGAGTGTAATGTAGCCAAGTTTGCTGACGATACAAAGATGGGACGAAAAGCAATGTGTGAGGAGGACACAAAAAAATCTGCAAAAGGACATAGATAGGCTAAATGAGTGGGCAAAAATTTGGCAGATGGAGTATAATGTTGGAAAGTGTGAGATCATGTACTTAGGCAGAAAAAATCAAAGAGCAAGTTATTATTTAAATGGAGAAAGATTGCAAAGTGCTGCGGTACAGTGGGACCTGGGGGTACTTGTGCATGAAACACAAAAGGATAATATGCAGGTACAGCAAGTTATCAGGAAGGCCAATGGTATCTTGGTCTTTATTGCAAAGGGGATGGAGTATAAAAGCAGGGAAGTCTTGCTACAGCTATACAAGGTATTGGTGAGGTCACACCTGGAATACTGCGTGCAGTTTTGGTTTCCATATTTACGAAAGGATATACTTGCTTTGGAAGCAGTTCAAAGAAGGTTCACTAGGTTGATTCCGGGGGTGAGCGGGTTGACTTGAGGAAAGGTTGAGTAGTTTGGGCCTCTACTCATTGGAATTCAGAAGAATGAGCGGTGCTTATCGAAACGTATAAGATTATGAGAGGGCTTGACAAGGTGGATGCCGGGAGGATGTTTCCACTGATGGGGGAGACTAGAACTAGAGGGAATGATCGTAGAATAAGGGGCCACCCATTTAAAACAGAGAATAGGAGAAATTTCTTCTGTCAGAGGGTTGTAAATCTGGAAAGGTAGATCCATAAAATTATTTCAAATTAGACTGTGAAAGTAGAACAAGTAAACATTGGTTTAAATGTGCCAAAGGAAAATGTAGGACTGTCATCAGGAAGTTCTTCACAGTGATCAACACATGGAATGGGCTTTCTGGCAGAGTAATGGAAGCAAAAACCATGGAATTATTAAGCAATATTTGGATGGAAAATTGTAACGTCTCTGTGGGTGGATATGCTAAGAGAAGAACTGGCCTTCTCATCCATATTTATTTTGCCGATCATGTAAACAGTGATTAAGAAATGGAAACAGTGAAATTTGCAGAATATCACATTTGTTTTATTGTAAGTTGCAGAAACAAACAATTCATCAAAATGGTGAGGATAACTCACATGCAGTTTAGTCACTTTTGTTCGTAACATCTGAATGAATTATTCAAGTAAGCTATAAGATTCTAGCAGCACTGATACATTATATTTCAGTTCAAAGGAAAAATGGTACACCTACATTATTCAACACATTCACAATAAAAGCTGAAGGTTTCTCATTAACTGAAGAGAACAAACAAATAAACAGTTCTGAAGTTTGAAGCGATCAGCCTACACAATAAATTATGACATTTCTTCAAAGTAATTCTGCAGTAAAAATGTATTTTTTGCACATTCAGCTGCTATTGAACAAATACAAAAAGCACCCTGGTATTTTTTTAATGTGAATTGCATTCTGACCAGATCTTATTCATTCTTGGGTCTGAAACTAATCAAGAGAAAATAGCTGCAAATGATACAGGTACAGAACATTTGAAACTTCAGTACCTTTCCCTCATGCATTTGCATTTAAAACAGAAAATACATATATTCCCCAAGAATGTTTTAAAGTGCATGCATAGTAGCCTCTGCATGTTGCATAACTTGGCTATTATGCCAACAGAGTGTGCTACCATTCGTAATATTCCCTCTTCAAACATCATAAATATAGCCACAATTTACCATTTCAAATTAAAACATTAAAAGGCCTGATGAAATATTTGCTATATTATAACATATATGGGATACTAGAGTGGCAAAAATAAATCATAAATTGCCACTTTGTTTTCATAGGACAAGCTACTTTAATGTGACAACTTAACCTGTCAGTACTGAAGCTAATACACGTATTTTCTATAGTGAGGGTGCTATTCTTAGTTGAGTTAAGGCACATTTGATGGTGCAGTGCACAGGCAGGTTCACTTGCATTTGTTACATCTAACCCAAGAACATGAGCGAGGCACATTAAATATTGTTGCATCACCAGGTTATACTAGCTGTATAAAAATGGGTGCTCCAGTTTCCTGCTAAAGTTAACATATAAAAGTGAAGCATTTGTGTCCTTGATGGATTATCTCATTGATTTGTGGCTTCCTGGTCACATTACACAGTGTTAAAATCAGGTTCAGAAATTATTTTAGGTCTGGATAATAATACATTAAGACAAGCTAGAGACATGGGGGCAGATTTTTGTGTCAAAATAACGGTGAGGCAAATGGCACTCGCTGTTGCATATGCGTAAATGCTACAGCAACTTCAGGCGAGAGGCAGATGCTCGGTTAAATGTGATTATCCAAAAGTTGTTGTCCAAGTTGCATCGTTCCACTTCACAAAGAGGGCATTTTGCTGCCTGTCTCACCCTTGACATGTATTGAATGTCGTGAGATTGATGTATTTGCAGTCGATACAAACTAAACCTGTGGCAGATATTTAGGGCGAGTAATTACAAGTGTAACTGCCCTTTTAACAGTGCATTGAGTGTTATTGACTGCCAATCAACCTCGTTGGCACCAAAAATTAACTATTATAAGTGTGGAGTCTCAGTCCTTCAATTGTTGGGAGATTTTAAAAAGCAAAATTAAAAACTTAATTCTTTTTGTACTTTTCCTTTCTGTCTTTTTTTCCTCTCTCTCTCCCTCTTAATCCAATCTTTCTTTCCCTTTATTTATTTCTCTTTCTGTAGCGGATTTGACATTGAATTCATCCCCTTTAATTCACCCTCCTTCTCAATCATAGAATCATAGAAATTTACAGCACGAAAAGAGGCCATTTCGGCCCATTGTGTTTGCTATCCAGCTTAATTCCACTTTCCAGCCCTTGGTCCGTAGCCCTGTAGGTTTTGGCACTTTAAGTGCACATCCAAATACTTATTAAATGCTATGAGGATTCCTGCCTCTACCACCCTTCCAGGCAGGGAGTGCCAGACTCCCGCCACCCTCTGGGCGAAAAAAAATCCCCTCAAATCTCCTACCAATTACTTTAAATCTATGCCCCCTGGTTTTTGACCTCTCTGCTAAGGGAAATAGGTTCTTCCTATCCACTCTATTTGGCCCCTCATAATTTTATACACTTCAATAAGGTCTCCCCTCAACCTCCTCTGTTCCAAATAAAACAAACCCAGCCTGTCCAGTCTTTCCTCATAGCTAAAATTCTCCAGTCCAGGCCACATCCTCGTAAATCTCCTCTGTACCCTCTCTAGTGCAATCACATCTTTCCTGTAATGTGGTGACCAGAACTGCACGCAGTACTCTAGCTCTGGCATAACTAGCGTTTTATACAGTTCAAACATAATCTTGTATTCTATGCCTCGGCTAATAAAGACAAGTATTCCATATGTCTTCTTAACCACCTTATCTACCTGTCCTGCTACCTTCAAGAATCTGTAGACATGCACTCCACGGTCCCTTTGTTCCTCTACACTTCTCAGTGTACTACCATTTAATGTGTATTCTCTTGCATTGTTGGCCCTCCCAAAGTCCTATTTCCGAAGCCTTAAATTTGATTGGTTAAGGATATACCCTGTTAGTTGCCCTGTTTACTCGGGTCCCAGATATCTTGTTTTCCTCGCACTTTTAGCAACTTAGTGCAAAAATGTGTTGAGTTGAATGGGACGGGGTAAGTCTAACTAATGGCAGGCACCATTTGATGCCCTGCCACACCAAAAAAACTGGCCCAATGCTGAGGGTGTTTTCCAGCATTTTATGTTATTTAAGATTTCTAGCATTTCAGTTATTTTTCCTTTTTAATAGGCATCAATATACTTTGCTGGTCTTGTTTTTCTGGATGGGGCCAAGTTTCATTCATCAAGCAAATATTTCAGAACAGATTAATCGTATCCTGGGAAAGGGTTCCAGCCATTCAATTCAAAGACAAAAATCCAGGTGTCTTTTTTTAAGTATATATTTGTTTGGCAGCTCTCTGAGTTTGAGAACACGTTTTTTAATGTTCTTTGTTCCACTATATCTCTTAAGAATTTTGAATGGTACATCTGATGTCTACCCAATCAACAATCGTTCTGAGGAAGACAGTGAAAGGTCAGAGCAGGCATCCTGTGATAGTGAACCATTACACAAGACTCATTTTGGACCATGTTTAAAGGTTCAGTTTTGTGTTCGTGCAGGAAAAGCACCTTTGTTGTTTAATATTCCAAGGAAATAGTCTGTAATTACTGTAAATCTATTTATGTATTTAACACTGTGCATTTATCTGTTTACTGTTAAAAAATCTGACTAGCAGCTTATAGCCTAAGCCACAATCTAATAGTCTTTATTTTGCAATCTCCAAATTCAAGGAAATTGCTTGAGGGCATGTGGCTTATTCTGTCAGATCAAATATTTGTTGTTTGACCCCTGTGTTCACGACATTTGTATAGATATTGATTTAATAAAAATCACACTCCAGATAGTAGGGAGCAAGGACGCTCTTACGAAAGTAAACCCAGGGAAAATATCTAGTGTAAACACTCAAAATCATAATAATATGCAAAGATACATACACATTATATCCTGCATATGCCCCTGCATGCCCAATGGCACCCCAAGTTTTGGAGGAAGCCAGATTTGTCCAGTGGAAGTGACTAGTATAACCTGGCTGCACATTATTCTTATCCACCACTATATTATGAAACTCACTCTAGCAATTAGGTGTAAATGGTGGCTCCTACATGTAACACATGCAAAGGACTGTTATGTGATCTCCAGATGTTGCACTGGCACCAACATAATGCTACTTTACTGCCAGGGCACTAGATTATGGAGGACTTCAAGTCAATGCAGTCATAATTCTAGATTTGATGAACTTTGTGCTGAGATTATGGTACTGTAAATGAAAGTGTAGTGCAGAACTCCTGGCATGGGAGCACTTGATACCGACACTGGGTGCAAACGTTGTAAAAAAAAAAAGTTTTTTTCCCCTCAGTATAGATCTAGGTAAACTTAGCGCAAAAAGTATTGAGAAAAACACTGCATAACATTGCTGGTCATCATTTTTTTCTACATTGTACAGTTTATAATACTTGCATTAAACTGAATGTTTGTATTGATGATAAAAAGCCATGTTCCATCAGTTGCAGTCATTTCTGAGAGTGACAGCTCAGTAACAGACAGGGCAAGGTTGAACAGTGGAATATACTATACACTAAAATATTGATACTTGAGATGATTATATTTGTTCCAAATAGAAATAAATATAAAATTATAGAATGGAATCCTGTAACTAAAATTACATTTCTCACTGTGGATGCACTTGAAAATATCAGAATGTTGCGGTCACAGAATTATATTCTCATTGAATAAGTTATTTCCTTTTATCAAAAGAACCCAACTTCAGATGTGTGTTGGGCAACACTGTGGCCCAGTACACTGAAGTAACAACAAGCAGCATCACAGAGCAGCAGAATACGGATACAATCCACTCCTTACCCAAAGTAGAAATTATTAACGGACTCAAAATTGGAAAGCCCCAATGAGAACACTCTTGCAGGCTTCCTAGCAACTAGTTCCGTATGACTTTGGATCTTTGGATCAGGTCACCCATCTGCTCAGCTCCAGCAGGTATATGACACACAGATGAAAAAATTAGAGGTTAATGGATCCTCATAATTATAAAGACATTTTGATGGCACTTTATCACAATGCCCAAATGTCTTAAAACACTTTACATACAATGAATTACATTTTGCATTATTACGTGGGTAACATGATAAACCATAAGCAATCACCTTTAAAACTTGAAAGAAAAAATACTGTAAATTAAAGTACCATGTTAGTTAAACTAAAAACTAAGTCCAAGTTATGAAGCAGTTTCTTTTTTTACACGACTCATTTTGTACTCTTTTCCAAAACACTTTTCTAAACCTTTTCCTGCTACAGTAACATCTTTTTAATGCTAAAATGATAGAAATATCTACAAATGTGTTATGTGCGAGAAAAAAATTATTTTACAGCAAACATCAATATCATACTTTTATTTTAAGAAGTCCATCACTTCCTGTCAGCCTCAGCTCAATGGGTAGCAGGCTTGCCTCCGAGTCAGAAAGTTGTAGGCTCAAGGCCCAGTCTAGAGATTTGAGTACATAACCTAGGCTGGCATTTCAGTGCTGACCAAGGAAGTCTGCCCTCTCAGGTGGACATAAAAGATCCCATGACACAATTTGAAAATGAGCAGGGGCGTTTTCCCCCAGTGTCCTGGCTAATATTTATCCTTTATCTAACACCTAAAGCAGACAATCTGGTCAGTTGTCTCACTGCTGGTTGCGGGGCCTGGATGTGCACATATTGGCTGCCACATTTCCTGCATTACAACAGTGACTTCACTTCAAAAAGTACTTCATTGGTTGCAAAGAACCTTGGGACATCCTGACGTCGTGACCTGCACTATATAAATTCAGGTGCGCTTTTTTTTTTGGTTTCTTTCTTTTTGTCAGATGACATGAAGCAGCACTGAAAGCTTTTACAGCTAGAGTGAAAACAGCAAAAGAAGAAACAGACTCCACAATTAAACTCTGAAAAACTGGACAAAGCAGAAGGCATAAGAGTCCCTGTAAATTCTCACCGTCATTCAGAGGAATATTTTATGTAAATTTATACATTTGCCCATCACTAGCTTTTGATGGTAACCTTAAAACAATCATTGCCCATTACATTCTCTGATTAGATATTTTTCCCTCCAAGACATTAAACCAAATCTGGATGCATATAATAGTTCCTTTAAAATGTATGTGTCTCAAAAAGGTTTCGATTTCTCAGCAGACCCACATTTTATCAAAGGAATACTGGTATGGGCTCTTCAATTTTTCATAATTTTGTGGAAAGTTCTTACAAATGTCCCACTCTGATACACCCTAATTGTAGTAAAATAAATAAGGCTAGCAGGCCAAGGCATAGAAGCATTGAACTAATCAATTCACCCTTATTAAAATATATCACTTATTTTGGTCAACCATCTGAAAGACTCTGACAGTTGCCTTGATGCTATTTGCATCCTATGTTACCTAACCTGTAGATTTTCAGGATCCTTATTCTTTATGTTCTCAGGATGTCCCAAGTCACAGCACAGCCTATTAATTACGTTTGAAGTGTAGTCACTGTTCTAATGTAAGAAACATGGCAGTCAATTTGCATACAGCAAGGAGCCACAAACAGGAATGAATCATCAGTTAGTCTGTTTTTGATATGCAAAATGTTGGCCATAATACTGGGATAATTCTCCTGCTCTTCTAATAATGCAACGGGATCCGAGAAGACAGGTAGGGCCTCATCTGAAAGACAGGACCTCTGGCAATGCAATATTCCCTCAGTACTCCACAGTATGACAGCCTAGAGCAGGGCTTGAACCCTTATAACTCAGGAGAGAGTACTACCACTGAGCCAAGGATAACACACCTTATTCCTTATAGTGCTTCCCTTGTTGCCCACATCGGTCTTTTCTTCTTTTCCCCAAAACATTTCGTGGCCAAGAGACTAGGCATGCTAGTGACTGCCTCATAATTAGCAGGTACAAAAAGAGAGGACGACAGTGATCCTCTTACCCTCCCGAGTAGTGGATCTCCTGGATCTAATTGAGATGGTCAATTAATTAAGATCAAAAACACAACCACTTACCCTGCTAATGTTTGGCATAATACAAAGGGGCTCCAACAAACTACATCTCTAATTAAATTGCTGATTGATTTGCACACAGACAGAATTTATAATCTACATTTTGTATTAAATACAACCTGCACTGTAAAAAGCAGAGCAACACCAACTGGAGGCTATTAACTCATGGCTAGGTAAGAGAACACACACTTACGTCTCCAGGTTTAGTGCTGCCGTGTTTGCATAAAGGCAATAGTTGCTGCTGAAGCTCTGCACCTTTCATTAGTAGAACCACTAGTGGGGTATGATGTACATCTGCAATATTGTCAGAAGAATGGTGGCTCTGTTTTCACACATCCAGAGACTTGAGCACAAAAATCTAGGCTGACACTCCAGTGCAGTGCTGAGAGAGCGCTGCACTGTCAGAGGTGCCCTCTTTCGGATGAGACATTAAACCGAGGAACTGTCTGCTCTCTCAAGTGGACGTAAAAGATCCCATGGCATTATTTCGAAGAGCAGGGGAGTTATCCATCGTGTCCTGGCCAATATTTATCCCTCAATTAACATCACTAAAACAGATTATCTGGTCACTGTCACATTGCTGTTTGTGGGAGCTTGCTTGTGAGCAAATTGGCTGCCGCATTTCCTACATTACAACAAAGACTACACTCCAAAAGTACTCCATTGGCTGTAAAGTGCTTTGAGATGTCCGGTGGTCATGAAAGGCATTATATAAATCCAAGTTCTTCTTTCATTTCACGGTGAGCTATCCAGCTCAATATATCGCTCAGGAGACGTTCCTGCTACATGCCTTCCATTCACTGAGTTCAAGCAAGTACTCGTCAGTTGCCTGACCAATTAGTGGGGTGGGGGGGGAGAGCGGGTAAGCAGAGTCCCTTGACCAATTTGCCCTAAGGTGAAACACTGGACAATGGGAGTTTGGCTTTGAATTAATCTTCTTCCAGTGACTTAATCTAATTCTTGAGTGAGACTGGTGTGCAGTACTCCAGGGCGCTGTTAATTATTAACCTGCCAGACTGACTCA
This sequence comes from Pristiophorus japonicus, assembly GCF_044704955.1. NCBI lineage: Eukaryota > Metazoa > Chordata > Chondrichthyes > Pristiophoridae > Pristiophorus > Pristiophorus japonicus. Next base: position 147,726,330 of record NC_091983.1, read on the forward strand.
CTGATGGGATCTACCCCTTCAGGTCCTATCACTGGGGGAGGAGGGGGCACAATTCTTTCCATTGCCTCCAAATAACTCTGGAAACATCCTATTGGACGGGTAGTCATTACTGGACAAGCAGCAGGTGGCAGTTAAGAAACATAAGAAAAACCGACAGCCAATATTGGAAAAAAATGATAAAACACTGGAATTTATTTCTAGGGGTACAGAATTCAAAAGTAGTGAAGTTATGTTAAATTTCTGGAGGACCCTGGTCAGGCCACACTTGAGTATTGTGCACAGGTCTGGTATCCATATTATAAAAAGGACATAGAAACATAGAAACTAGGTGCAGGAGTAGGTCATTCGACACTTCGAGCCTGCACCGCCATTCAATAAGATCATGGCTGATCATTCCCTCAGTACCCCTTTCCTGCTTTCTCTCCATATCCCTTGATCCCTTTGGCTTTAAGAGTCATATCTAACTCCCTTTTGAATATATCAAACGAACTGGCCTCAACAACTTTCTGCGGTTGAGAATGCCACAGGTTAACAACTCTCAGTGAAGAAGTTTCTCGTCATCTTGGTCCTAAACGGCTTACCCCTTATTCTTAGACTGTGACCCCTGGTTCTGGAACTCCCCAGTAACGGGAACATTCTTCCTGCCTCTAACCTGTCCAATCTCGTCAGAATTTTATATGTTTCTATGAAATCCCCTTTCATTCTTAGACATAGAAGGACTGGAGAACATGTAAAAAAAGATTTACAAGGATGGTACCGGAACTGAGCGATTACAGCTATGGGGTAAGATTGAACAGTATGGGGCTTATTTCTTTAGAAAAGAGAAGACTTCGAGGTGACCTGATCGATGTCTTTCAAGTTATGAATGAGTTGGACAGAGTAGATATGGAGAGAATGTGGGGATGTTGGTTGAGGGATAAATATTGGCCAGGGCAATGGGGAGAACTCCCCTGCCTTTCTTTAAATGGTGCCGTGGGATCTTTTACGTCAACCTAAGACAGCAGGCAGGACCTCAGTTTAACTACTCATCCGAAGTTCGGCACCTCCGACAGTGCAGCACTCCCTCAGTACAGCACTGGAGCGGCAGCCTAGAGGGAGCGCTGCATTATCAGAGATGCCGTCTTTCAGATGAGACATTGAACCGCCTCATTATGTAGACATAAAAGATCCAAGATATTATTTGAAGAACAGGGGTGTACTCCCAGTGTCCTGGCCAAAATATATCCCTCAACCAACATCACCAAATGAGATTAACTGGTCATTTATCTCATGGTTGTTTGTGCAACACTGCCATGCACAAATTAGTTGCAATGTTTGCCTTCAGTGACTAGACTTGAAAAAGCAATTTATTGGCTGTGAAGTACATTGGGATATTCTGTGAATATGAAAGATGCTACATAAATGCAAGTTCTTTCTTTTTTATTCCCTACACTCTCGAACTCCCTCACCTCAGTTGCATAAGTGCCATCCCTTCTTTCAAAAGCTGCCTCAAGTCCCTTTACTTTGACCACACTGTTTCCCAATCTTAATCTCTCTTTTTCTCACTCCTGGTGGATTTATGTCACCCTGCAATTTGTTATGAAACATTCCTCTGGATATGGAAGTTGCTGTATTTGGCCATGAAAAATCCATGGTCCTTCTGGTATACTTCCACCATAACTTTGGCAGAAGTGCATCGGAAAGCTAGGCCATGACCTGGTTACGACCTTACAAAGCCTGTAGTGGTGGGTGGCCAGGCCAGGGACAGAGACACCGTCAAGGGCATCTGCACTGTCTGCCTTCAGAGGGATCTGATGTAGGGACACCTGGTTACTTCCTGGCCCACTGGAGCAGGTGCAACCAGCTAGAGGGTCCAGGCTGTGACCCATGAGGATTAAATTTTTTTTTTAAACATATGTTTTAAGGCAATCTACAGTTTATTTACAGAGAGGCTAGCGGGGCCTGGCAACTCATTTGCCTGGGAATCTTCAGGCAGACTTACAGGCCTCTTCGATAGGGGTGGGAAGGGGCAAAGGAGACACACCCAAGATGTGCTCCTAAACTGCAAAAAAACAATCAAATCACTGGACCTCGACCTGACCGACATAATTCTGGTGGTGTCAGCACATGCTCAGAAATCGGTCAGGGTAGGTATATCTCAGCAATTACACTGCAATTTTCAGGACCTTGTATTTCAAATTACATCTTGCATGACATTGCTCATAGACAAAATTACAACAAAATATTGAGCAGGGCTCATAGGGTGACCACTCTGGCTAAGCTTGTCCAGGGGGTCAGGGCTTGTCCAGAGTCAAGCTTTCAATTAAGTTTAATGTTTTCATTCAACTTGTTTAAACATTTACTTACAATGAGTAAATGGTTGGAGTTGCAGGGTATTTCTAGTTGAGAGAGTTCTCAATATTGGTGTAAGTGCCAGCCCTGGTTCAGTAGCAGCACTCTCAACTCTGAGTCTGAATGGTGTGGGCTCAAGTCCCACCCCACAGCTGAGCACAAACTCTAGGCTGATGCTCCAGTGCTATACTGAGGGAGTGCTGCACTTCGGAGATGCTGAACTTTGGATGATTAGTTAAACTGAGGTCCTGCCTGCTGTCTCAGGTTGATGTAAAAGATCCCATGGCACTATTTAAAGAAAGGCAGGGGAGTTCTCCCCATTGTTCTGGCCAATATTTATCCCTCAACCAACATCACTGAAACAGCTTATCTGGTCATTAAGTCATTGCTGTTTGTGGAACACTGTTGTGCATAAATTGGTTGTTGTATTTCCCTACAATACAACAGCGAATATACTTCAGACATACTTCATTGGCTGCAAAGTGCTTTGGCAAGTACCGAGTTCATGAAAGGTGATATAAATGCAAATCTTCTTTTTGTTTTTTTCCTTAATGGCTGCTTTTTGTTGAGGGATAAGATAGTTGGATCCAATTGATACTTGTTAAGCACGTAATCAATAGTACTAGATAGTTAGCATGGACCAATCAGAAATCAGTTTGGAACATTACGTTTATACATAAGTGCAGGCACAAAACAATTATATCAATAGAAGTGGTGAAAAGTAACAAGAAATAACTCAAACCTCACAGAAATGCAATAAATAGTACTAAAAATACATCAAAAAGACTTGATTAATTTCAGTACTTCAGATATACAAATAAGGTTACCAAAACTCTGCCTTCACTTTTAATTATAAGACAATCATTCCTTGCTGCCCACAAAGTGATTTGTGTTTCTGAAACACAGCAAAGGCAGATAAATAGTTTAGCATCATTTAAAACAGTGGTGCTTCAAGCATAATTTGGTAGACTTGGTAAATGTCTGCAGATAAATTAAAAACTGTCCAGTAAAATACTCGCTAATAATCTTCTTTGCTCTTCTTATCTAAATACAAAATATATTCTAAACTATAATTTTCTTTCGCAGCTTTCAAGAGAGAATATTCATGAGAATTATCTTTAAATTCATTACTGGTGATTACACAAATGTATAGAGCCACAGAATATTTAAGCAAAGTTAACCCACACCAGAATCCTGCATTGACTAATTCATAGTAACAAATTCATTGTTCCCTGAGTGTACACATATTTTTGTATCCTGCATGCACCATTTATGTTAGCAATGGAACTACTCATTCGATCTGACCTATGTAAGATTACTATTATAAACAAAAATAAATCTACCTTTTATGAGTTACACTGGAAACCAACGTAAAAATAATGCTTTATCAACTACCGCATCAATTCTCAATTGCACAGCAGTGAACCTAATAAACTGCAGCCATTAAAATACTCCATAAACAGAGCATTTCTTGTTTTTTTCCAGACCTCCCCCACCGCCCGCCCACCCATCCCCACAAAAATAATAAATCAACATACAGTGATTACTCTTATCTGCAGTTAGCCTGAGAGGACAATTGTGCTTAATTCATATTATCAATAAAGGTCAGTTCCATTTAGCGGTCAGAACACAAAACACAGAATTGCACATTCTCACTAAAGTTAGCAGCACCAAACCAATGGACAACAATTCACAAGCTTTGAAGCAGAGCCTGACTGATGTTTACAAAGTATTCAAAAAGTATACAAATTGCACAATATTTTCAAATTTACATTGTAAAAACATTCATTCACAATTTTAAACAATTATTTGCAGCTACGGAGAATGTAGCGACATTACTAATTTAAATGTATACGGGGTATTAGGCATATTTGGGGAGAAAGAAAATTTGGGAAAAAAATTCTATACAAAACAACTGGCCAGTCACGTGATGGCAGTGTCTCAAGAATATAATAATGTTTGTTTTTTTTTTAAATGTAGGGTGTTGTATCTTAAACAACTGATCGATGTTCTCCACAAACATAAATGGCGCTTGGACGAATTCGCCTTCGGGTACGTCCAGGCAGCTGAGGCAAGAACCTAAAGGTTTTTGGCATCAGCTCTAAGCAAGTGTCCCGGAATTTTTTAATCCTCCAATAGTAAATTAATGGGTTGAGTGCAGATTTGAGGTAGCTTAACCAAAGGAGCCATGTGCTTATCTCAAAGAAGTTAACTTTATGGTAGAAACTTTTGTTGAATGTAGAAACAAGGCTATATGTGGTGAATGGTGCCGAGCAGAAGGTGAAGACAATGAACAGGATCAGGATGGTGGTGAAGGCACGTGTTTTAAAGCTCATGTCAATGCTTAGCTGGCACGGTCTCTGCAGGCTCATGAGTCCAAGTTTACTTGCTTGGCCCAAACAAATGCTATCCGAGCTGCTATGGATCCGAATTGCATTGTGCCGGACCGTGTTGAGGATACCCATGAAAGAATACAGCATCAGCATGAATGGGATGAAGAAGAACACAATTATTATTAACAGAACATAAGCCCGATAGCCAGGGTCTGTGGAATACCCAAATACACACTGCGGAGCACGAGATGGCACCGGCAGATTTGGGCTGCCAACGGCAAGTGGAAAGGCCATACAAAATGACACACCCCAAGAGATGGCAATAAGCAGCTTAGCACGGTAAGGGTTCAGTTTGTCTTGACGTTGAACTATAATGAGAAATCGATCAATGCTAATTATAAGCAAGATGACTACTCCTTCTATCACAAAAAGCCAGAAAAACATGGCAGACACCCTGCAAAAGACATCTCCAAAGATCCAGTGGGTGGTATTGATGGTGATTAGGGCAAAAGGCATATTCATTACTGCAAGCATCATGTCTGCAAAGGCTAAACTTGCCAGGAGAATGTTAATGGCTGACCGCATAGCTGCCTTCTGATAGACCATGAGACAGACAATAAAGTTTCCCAGGAAAGAAATGAAAGCTATTACCACCATGACTGCAGAAAGGAGGACCTGCAGAGGAAGGCCTATTCCCCCATAGTCTGACTGAGAGGGAATTGCTGTGCTATTTTCCATGGAGTTCCCTTCTGTAGTTTTATACGTGGCAGATCCTTCAGCAACAGACAGTTCCATCTCATTGCGAATTACAGGATGTGCTGTAGAGTTGAAATAGGCATGTTCATAAGTGACAATTGTGCTATTTGAGGTGCCTGCATGTGCAGTCAAAAGTGGAGAATAAACCATGATTACACTAAGACCACTGGCTTAAATGTAATGGCATCCTCCTGTATCATCGAATAAAGTACAATTAGTGGCAGTTACATGTTGGCTGAAATAAGTAGGTTCTTCCAGAAGCTGCACAATTACCCTCAACTGCTGACTAGAGTATTATTGAATTCCATTGTATCACAATCTGGAAAAAAAAGCAGAAAAAAACATCAATGCGCCGAACGTCTGGAAAGCATATTCTTGTTTCATACTTTGTTACGTTTGTTTTGGCAAACTCACATTCCTAAATAAGTTTAAAAGCAAATTTCTCAGTGCATGATGTCATGATCACCTGCAACCTAACAAAATTCTGAAGCATTAGAACAGCATGGTCATTAGGAATTTAGACAGGAAATATAACACTGCAGAAAGACTTACTCTGCCTCCTCCACAAACAATGATGATGGAAATAGTATTGGTCAGAGCAGCTCACAGGCCAAAATCTATCTTGTGTTGACATATTTAATCATGCAGTTATACTGGAAACACTGATCACTAACATTTTTTAAAAATCATACACACAACCAACAATGAGAATTAAAATGTTATAAACATAATAGAAGCACACTACATAATTAATGTTATTTTGTTTATTCTGGGAAACAGGAAGGTGGGACAGAAAATCATGGATTGTGTTCTAGGGAGAGTGTCTACTCCATAAGAGACAAACAGAAATTCTGTTCATGTGGATTTCTCAAATTTACTTGAAGCCCACACATGTCCATCAAAACCCCTCACAAACTTTTAAAAAAGCTGTCAAGAGCCAAAGCTGAGAGATTTCCAGGTGCATGTGGAGCATTGTTGGAGTACAAGTGGCTAAGACTACACAGCTCATCAACACTGAACACTGGTAAGATTCCTGCTGTTTGTTCAGCCATGACTAAACCATCTGTTAGTGCACTGGCTTGCAGCGTTATCTGGAGTCAAGTGGAAGAAATCTCAGCTCCCAATAACACGTTTACACATTAAGATCCCAGATAATGAGGCAAGATGGCTAGTCGATCAAGAGTGCCCTTGTGCCGAGACCTGGCTGAATGGTTACTGAGTCTGCCACAGAGGATAACGTTGGTTTTAATCTCTTAATGCAAGCTGTCTCATTTTGAAAGTCAACTTGTAAAGAAACTCATTTATCTTTCCCCCAAGGAGAGCAGTCAATGGTTGGTCAGTAAACTGAACAAGCACACATTTGATCCCTCACTGGGCAAATACCAGGTATCAGAACATCTCCAAAGAAACATGAGTGGCATAACTTGCCATTATTCATGAATGTATTACCACTACATTACTGACCACAGCATGAACACACACATAGCATACCACATCAAATGATAGGTCCACCAGTTGGAGATGACCACTGTAACCGATTGTCTCTTTTCAATTGTAGGTTGCAAGTTTACAGTAGGTCAAACATAAATTGAATCCTAAAAAGCAACATTAGCATTATAATGCACTACTTCATGTTAAATAAATAGATTTATAATAAATGATCAAGTTTAAGGTGCTTCATGCGGTTTTTGGATTTTCTTTAGTTGTTTATCAACTGTGCTTTCAAAAATGGTATTGTAACTGTCACTCCAGGGTATCTATTGATCCCTTAAAGAAACTAGAGTAATAAAAGACGATTAGAATAATTATGCTCTTCACTGCACTGACTCATACATTAGTCTATACAAAGCACACCTTTGCTGTTGTAATAAAACTTGCCTATTTATTTGAAAACTGTTAAAGTTAGTCTCATTGTTTAAACCTTTATCGACTGTGGTTGAAGAATGACAGGAAACTGTTTGAAATGGATATCTTTACAGTGCTGATACTTCTTATTTCTCAACTAGCAAACGAACGTTAAATTCTTTTTAAAAAAAACAAAAAACAGGAACTTAGACAAAATCAATAAATCCAGCAACAATTATTGAGACCATCATATTTGGCATCAAATCTGAATTGCAGTAGGATTATTAAGAGAAAATACATTTTTTAATTCCGAAGAAAAATTTGAATAATTAATGATATATATTTTTTAATAGTATATATTTAATCTTTTAATCATCGGCATTTAATTGTAGGTAAAATGCCCTGTAAATCACTTGAATTGTGTTCTCAAAATTGAGTTTTAGCTTAAAAGTGGCCATACAATATGAAATCAATACTTAAACTGATTGTTGGAAAATCAAAATCAAAACTAATTAAATAAACATCTTCAGGATTTTAACCAGGACATTCCTTACTAATGATAAGACAGCTAACATTGAGGCTGAACTCAGGAATAGCTCATTAGTGGGGTATAAGTATGCTGCACTTTATCTGGTCTAGTTGTTAAAAGGCAGACTGGAAGTTTGAAAAAGTCTGTGTTTCATTAATTTTGGCATCTTCCAGAATCTTTACAAGACTGTTAGAAGTGACCGACACCAAAAGAGGTTGGACACGTGTCACCCAGATTGGTCAACGTTATGGAAGGGGGTTTTTCTTGAATTTAGGATATATTATCTGGGGTAATTAGAACACTGGAAGGTTCTCTTTGTATTTGTTATATTCTCTTTATCTTCATTAGATATAGTTTCTTCATAATTGGAAGATTCACTTTGTCTTCTTCTGCAGCAACATTTTTCAAGCAGATGTAAAATAGTACTTTTACAAGTACAATGTTTTTCCAAGACAGAGAAGAAATGAAAGTGTGTGGCATCACAACCAGAGATAAGTGTGACGCAACAGCCAGGGATAAGTGTGGCGCTTAACAGTACAAGTGTTTGAGATCAGGGAAGGTTAGAGTTAAGCTCGTGGATACCATCATTTGTGCATAAGATGGATTCAGCCAGAACTAAGTGGAACATAAAATCAGTCACGAAAAAGCTTGACTTTCTAGAAGCTAATGCCGCTGTCCTATCAATTCAACCAAACCATGCATAAGGACTGTGGGCCCAAATTTCCCGAGGAGTTGCTCCTTTTTTTCTGGACTATCTTTTTAGTTGCAATTCTGGCCATTTAATTTGCGCCAGTGTAAATGAATGAGTTAGTTTTTTTTTTTTAAGTTCAGTATTTTTTTCCAAAGGGGGCCATTCCCAGCCACTTACCCTTGTTTTAGGCGTTTGGCCAGCAAATAGTTGCTCCAAACTAACTTAGGCCAGCGTATGTTGCCACTTCTGTCCGCACAGAAAAACCTTACCTAGAGTTAAGGAATCGGCGCAAGTAACTACATTTAAAGCATCAAACAAAGCACAAAAAGTAATAAGCGTTCAATAAAAAATAAAGAACTGAAGTAAATAATTAAATTAACAAGTAAAGAACCAAAGTAAATCTTACCTTGAACTAAAGTTGGCAGCAGCTGTCTGTGCTGGAGTCCCTTCGGCCTGGAATAGGGGAGGGAGAGAGAACGCAGCATCCTAAGGGAGGGGGAAGGAGAATGCTCAACTCAGCAGGCTGCGAGGGGGAGGGGCGCTGGGGGCTGGCATCTGATAGACCATTGCGCATGCGCGACCGCTCCATAGCACATGCGCGACCGCTCCATCGCGCATGCGCAATGCTGCCAGCACTGAAACCGATGCTGGACCCCCTGCCGGCTCTCTCTAGCCAGCAGGTCCATAGCTCCGCTCCCCTCTCACTCGCCACGCTGCGGCTGATGACGCCCTGAGGATTGGCCAGATTTGCAGGTTATCTTTTCGGTGTATTTTTTCTCCCAGGAAGTCAGCAGACCTCCGTGAGATGCGGCGTTTTTTTTTTAAAAGGAGGGGGAAACTTCAGCCCATAGTCATATCAACTCTGGAAGCCTTACTTCCAATGCTGTTAAATTGTCAGCTATCGAAAGAGTTTACTCTTATAGGGCTCAATTTTGGCCCAGCCCATTTTTCGGCACACTTACCGGAGATGCGCCACTTTTTTCCATTCAGAAGTGTGCCGAAAAATCTCCTTCCCACTTTGGCCACTGTCCGGCCTCCTCCCTGTGGTCGCGCAGCGTGGCCAGTCGAGTCGGGGTTGGAGCCAGCATCCCCCTGCGGCGAACACAGGGCCGGGACATCTGCACATTTGCAGTGGAGTGTCCGCACATGCGCAGTAGCTCCTCACCCCCAGCCTCTCTGTGTCTTGTTGCAGCCGCTGTGTGGGACCCGATGGTGGCCAAATGTTGTGAGTAGGGGTATGGAGTGGCAATTGCATGGACTGCTTAGTTCCATTTGATTTGAAGCTTTAATCACTTTAATTTTAGAAATCGCACGGGTTGGCTACTTGGCCAAGGTTAGGGGTGGGTGGGCAGGAGAATTGACAGAAATCATCTGGGTAGGAGAACTGACAGAAATCATCCAGGCAGGAGCACTTATCAGTACTCCTGCCTGCCCGCCCCTAACCTTTGCCGAGTGGACTCTCGGTGGGATTTCTAAGAGATCGATCGCACCATGAGGCCACTCAGCCTGGGCTAGGGGAAGGCAGGAGAACTGATAGAAATCATCCAGGCAGGAGCACTATCAGTTCTCCTGCCCGCCCCAAGCCCAGGCTGAGTGGCCTCCTGAACCGGCCGGCCCACTGCCTTCCCGACTTACTTCAATTTTTTATGTTATTGAATCTTATTACTTTTTGTTTCCAAGGTTTTGTGCTTTGTAAGTCTTGGTGCTTTAGGTGCAGGTCGTCTCCACTTCCCTTCCCACCCCTATCCCAGGCCGAATGGCCTCCGATGTACCTACCTGCGCCGATTTCTTAACTCTCCGCAAGGGTTTTCTGACGTGGCCACATACGCTGGCCTAAGTAGGTTTGGAGTAATTATTAGCTGGCCAAAGTTACCTAAATGGGCAGAACTGGCGCAGGTGGCTGGTAACGCCCCCTTTTGTGAGAAAAAAAAACAAAACAAAAAAATCGTAACTAACTCACTTACACTGGTGCAAATTGATTGTGGAAAATGGGAATTTTTAAGTTACGCCAGAAAAACTAAGTTACTCCAAAAAAAAAAATGGAGCAACTCCTGGCCAAAATTGAGCCCATAGTCTCACCAACTTGCTGTAGTCTCAGGCCCTGATCTCCATTATAATTTGATAATCAATGATCCAGTTAATGCTGAATTACAGCGATAACCGAGATTGTAAAGGCAATTCAGGGTATGCATTTTGTTAAGTAACTGTGTATCAATTATGTGTTATTCAAATTGCTAGGTGACCCATCTATAACAATTGAAATCTATAAATTGTTGTATGCTACATGTTTAGTTTGAGTAGTGATGATTGTGATTTTGAAATTAAGTTATTAGTGCCTGTCCTGTCATCCAATTTCTTCCGAGATCTTTTGGCAAGAATCATAGAATAGTTACCAACGATATAGGTAAAAAAAGGGATGAGGTCTGACAAGACGAATTTAAGGAGCTAGGAGCTAAATTAAAACGTAGGACCTCAAAAGTAGTAATCTCAGGATTGCTACCAGTGCCACGTGCTAGTCAGAGTAGGAATCGCAGGATAGCTCAGATGAATACGTGGCTTGAGCAGAGGTGCAACAGGGAGGGATTTTAATTCCTGGGGCATTGGAACTGGTTCTGGGGGAGGTGGGACCAGTACAAACCGAACGGTCTGCACCTGGGCAGGACCGGAACCAATGTCCTAGGGGGAGTGTTTGCTAGTGCTGTTGGGGAGGAGTTAAACTAATATGGCAGGGAGATGGGAACCAATGCAGGGAGACAGAGGGAAACAAAAAGGACACAAAAGCAAAAGACAGAAAGGAGATGAGTAAAAGTGGAGGACAGAGAAACCCAAGGCAAAAAACAAAAAGGGCCACTGAATATAAAGGGGCTGCAGGAGGGGTCAAAACTAAAAATCATGGTTTAAAAACTAGCATTAAAACACTCTACCTAAACGCATGCACCATTCAAAATAAAGTAAACGAGTTGACGGCACAAATCATTACAAATGGGTATGATTTGGTGGCCATTACAGAAACGTGGTTGCAGGGTGGCCAAGACTGGGAATTAAACATACAGTGGTATCTGACGATTCGGAAAGATAGACAAGAAGGGAAAGGAGGCGGGGTAGCTCTGTTAATAAAGGATGATATCAGGGCAGTTGTGAGAGACGATATTGGCTCTAATGAACAAAATGTTGAATCATTGTGGGTGGAGATTAGAGATAGTAAGGGGAAAAAGTCACTGGTGGGCATAGTTTATAGGCCCCCAAATAATAACTTCATGGTGGGGAGGGCAATAATCAAGGGAATAATGGAGGCATGTGAAAAAGGAACGGCAGTAATAATGGGGGATTTTAACCTACATATCGATTAGTCAAATCAAATCGCACGGGGTAGCCTGGAAGAGGAATTCAGAGAATGCATACGGGATTGTTTCTTAGAACAGTATGTTACAGAACCTACAAGGGAGCAAGCTATCTTAGATCTGGTCCTGTGTAATGAGACAGGAATAATAAACAATCTCCTAGTAAAAGATCCTCTCGGAATGAGTGATCACAGTATGGTTGAATTTGTAATACAGATTGAGGATGAGGAAGTAGTGTCTCAAACGAGCATACTATGCTTAAACAAAGGGGACTACAGTGGGATGAGGGCAGAGTTGGCGAAAGTAGACTGGAAACATAGACTAAACGGTGGCACAATTGAGGAACAGTGGAGGACTTTTAAGGAGCTCTTTCATAGTGCTCAACAAAAATATATTCCAGTGAAAAAGAAGGGCGGTAAGAGAAGGGATAACCAGCCGTGGATAACCAAGGAAATAAAGGAGAGTATCAAATTAAAAACAAATGCGTATAAGGTGGCCAAGGTTAGTGGGAAAATAGAAGATTGGGAAAATTTTAAACGACAGCAAAGAATGACTAAGAAAGCAATAAAGAAAGGAAAGATAGATAACGAAGGTAAACTTGCGCAAAACATAAAAACGGATAGTAAAAGCTTTTACAGATATATAAAACGGAAAAGAGTGACTAAAGTAAATGTTGGTCCCTTAGAAGATGAGAAGGGGGATTTAATAATGGGAAATGTGGAAATGGCTGAGACCTTAAACAATTATTTTGCTTCGGTCTTCACATTGGAAGACACAAAAACCATGCCACAAATTGCTGGTCACTGGAATGTGGGAAGGGAGGACCTTGAGACAATCACTATCACTAGCGGGGTAGTGCTGGACAGGCTAATGGGACTCAAGGTAGACAAGTCACCTGGTCCTGATGAAATGCATCCCAGGGTATTAAAAGAGATGGCAGAAGTTATAGCAGATGCATTCGTTATGATCTACCAAAATTCTCTGGACTCTGGGGAGGTACCAGCGGATTGGAAAGCAGCTAATGTAACGCTTCTGTTTAAAAAAAGGGGGCAGGCAAAAGGCAGGTAACTATAGGCCGGTTAGTTTAACATCTGTAGTGGGGAAAATGCTTGAAACTATCATTAAGGAAGAAATAGCGGGACATCTAGATAGGAATAGTGCAATCAAGCAGACGCAACATGGATTCATGAAGGGGAAATCATGTTTAACTAATTTACTGGAATTCTTTGAGGATATAACAAGCATGGTGGATAGAGGTGTACCGATGGATGTGGTGTATTTAGATTTTCAAAAGGCATTCGATAAGGTGCCACACAAAAGGTTACTGCAGAAGATAAAGGTACGCGAGTCAGAGGAAATGTATTAGCATGGATAGAGAATTGGCTGGTGAACAGAAAGCAGAGAGTCGGGATAAATGGGTCCTTTTCGGGTTGGAAATCGGTGGTTAGTGGTGTGCCACAGGGATCGGTGCTGGGACCACAACTGTTAACAATATACATAGATGACCTGGAAGAGAGGACAGAGTGTAATGTAACAAAATTTGCAGATGACACAAAGATTAGTGGGAAAGCAGGTTGTGTAGAGGACACAGAAAGGCTGCAAAGAGATTTAAATAGGTTAAGCGAATGGGCTAAGGTTTGGCAGATGGAATACAATGTCGGAAAGTGTGAGGTCATCCACCTTGGGAAAAAAAAACAGTAAAAGGGAATATTATTTGAATGGGGAGAAATTACAACATGCTGCGGTGCAGAGGGACCTGGGGGTCCTTGTGCATGAAACTCAATCCCAAAAAGTTAGTTTACAGGTGGAGCAGGTAATCAGGAAGGCGAATGGAATGTTGGCCTTCATTGCGAGAGGGATGGAGTACAAAAGCAGGGAGGTCCTTCTGCAACTGTACAGGGTATTGGTGAGGCCGCACCTGGAGTACTGCGTGCAGTTTTGGTCACCATACTTCAGGAAGGATATACTAGCTTTGGAGGGGGTACAGAGATGATTCACGAGGCTGATTCCGGTGATGAGGGGGTTACCTTATGATAATAGATTGAGTAGACTGGGTCTTTACTCGTTGGAGTTCAGAAGGATGAGGGGTGATCTTATAGAAACATTTAAAATAATGAAAGGGATAGACAAGATAGAGGCTTGTCGGGGAAACTAGAACTAGGGGGCACAGCCTCAAAATACGGGGGAGCCAATTTAAAACCGAGTTGAGAAGGAATTTCTTCTCCCAGAGGGTTGTGAATCTGTGGAATTCTCTGCCCAAGGAAGCAGTTAAGGCTAGCTCATTCAATGTATTCAAGTCACAGATAGATAGATTTTTAACCAATAAGGGAATTAAGGGTTTCTTGGAGCGGGCGGGTAAGTGGAGCTGAGTCCACGGCCAGATCTGCCATGATCTTGTTGAATGGCGGAGCAGGCTCGAGGGGCTAGATGGCCTACTCCTGTTCCTAATTCTTATGTTCTTATGTTCTAGCACAGAAGGAGGCCATTCGGCCCATCGAGCCTGTGCCAGCTCTCTGCAAGAGCACTTCAGCTAGTTCCACACCCCGCACTTTCCCCGCAGCCCTGCTAAGTTTTTTTCCTTCAGGTACTTATCCAACTCCCTTTTAAAAGCCATGATAGAATCTGCCTCTACCACCCTTTCAGGCAGTGAATCCTTACCACTCACTGCATAAAAAGGTTTTTCCTCATGTCGCCTTTGGTTTTTCTACCAATCATCTTAAATCTGTGTCCTCTGGTTTTTGACCCTTCCACCAATGGGAACAGTTTCTCTCTATCTACTTTGTCTTGACTCCTCCTGATTTTGAACACCTCTATCAAATCTCCTCTCAACCTTCTCTGCTCTAAGGAGAACAACCCCAGCTTCTCCAGTCTATCTACATGACTCAAGTTCCTCATTCCTGGAACAATTCTTGCAAATCTTTTCTGCACTCTCTCTAAGGCCTTCACATCCTTCCGAAAGTGCAGTGTCCAGAATTGGACACAAAATTCAGTTGAGGCCGAACTAGTGTTTTATAAAGGTTCATCACAACTTCCTTGCTTTTATACTCTAGGGGCTAAATTTTCGATGACTTTGCAACCGAGTTTTCGCCACAATTTGACTCTTCGCGGCGAAAACCCGGTTGGTGGGATCTTCGGGGTACCTTGTTGTGGTGGCCCTTCCCCGTACTGTTGGGGAGAGGAGCGCCAACGTGCAACACCGTAAATTGCGATCGATTTTTGCGCCCAGAATACCCTGCCAGCAGCAGTAAGTATGAAAGGTAAATGAAACCTTTTAATTTTTAATTCTTTTTCAGCGATTTACTAGTTAAGGGTTTTGTGAATGCTTTTTGCCATTTTTTTTCTTTATCCCCCCAACACTATTGGCCACGGACTAAAGTTGCCGAAATTCGCGGTTTGTGCCACAAATCCTCGTGCAATACTGATTTTTACCGATGAGCCAAAGGCCGAAAAGCGAGCCTAAAAATGGTAGCACAGCAAAAACGGTAATTTTGGCATAAATCTAGCCCAATGCCTCTATTTATGAAGCCCAGAATCCCGTATGTTTTTTTAACTGTGTTCTCAACCTACCCTGCCACCTTCAACAATTTGTGCACATATACGCCCAGTTCTCTCTGTTCATGCACCCCCTTTAGAATTGTACCCTTTCGTTTATATTGCCTCTCCTCATTCTTCCTACCAAAAGTATCACCTTGCACTTTTCTGCATTAAATTTCATTTTCCACATGTACGCCCATTCCACCAGCCTGTCTATGTCCTCTTGAAGTCTATCACTATCCACTATACTTCCAAAAAAGGGTTCATAAATTCACTCAGTAGTGGTAGACTGCAGGGTGGTATGGTGAACTCCAAACTGGGTGATGTAAGGCAGCTCAGCAAACTGACTTGGGCATTACCCCGTCCTAGACCTCAGCTAGGTAAACCCCAGAAGGTTCCTTGGTGAGGAGTTAAAGTGGGTTAAGGATTCTGAACCCAGTGTCCTTACATAGTCTTGTTTCAGAGCAACTTTATAGTAATTTATTTAGTGTCTGCTCTGTATGCCATCTATGTCATAGAATCATAAAAGTTTTACAGCACTGAAAGCCATTCAGCCTATCGTGTCCGTGCCAGCCTCATCCCACTTTCCAGCTCTTGGTCTGTCGCCCTGTAGGTTACGACAATTCAAGTGCATATCCAAGTTCTTTTAAAATGCTATCAGGTTTTCTGCCTCTACCACCCCTTCAGGCAGTGAGTTCCAGACCCCCACCACCCTCTGGGTGAAATAAATTCTCAAATCCCCTCTAAACCTTCTACCAATTACTTCAAATCTATGACCCCTAGTTATTAACACATCTGCTAAGGGAAATAGGTCCTTCCTATATACTCTTATCTCGGCCCCTCATAATTTTATACACCTCAATTAGGTCTCCCCTCAGCTGCCTCTCTTCCAAAGAAAACAAACACACCCTATCTAATCTTTCTTCATAGCTAAAATTCTCCAGTCCAGGCCACATCCTCGTAAATCTCCTCTGTACCCTCTCTAGTGCAATCACATCTTTCCTGTAATGTGGTGACCAGAACTGCATGCAGTACTCTAGCCGTGGCCTAACTAGTCTTTTATACAGTTCAAGCATAACCTCCCCGTTCTCATATTCTATGCCTCGGCTAATAAAGGCAAGTATCCCAAATGCCTTCTTAACCAGCTTATCTACCTGTCCTGTTCCCTTCAGGGATCTGTGGATATGCACTCCAAGGTCCCTTTGTTCCTCCATACTTCTCAATGTTCTACCATTTATTGTGCATTTCCTTATCCTGTTAGCCCTCCCCAAATGCATTACCTCACACTTCTCCGGATTGAATTTCATTTGCCACTGTTCTGTCCACCTGACCAGTCCATCGATATCTTCCTGCAGTCCGCAGCTTTCTGCATCATCAACCACAAAGCCGATTTTTGTATCATCTGAAAAATTCCAAATCATACCCCCTACATTCAAGTCTAAATCATTCATATATACCACAAAAAATAAGGGACCAAGTATGGAGCCCTGCGGAACCCCACTGGAAACATCCTTCCAGTCACAAAAACACCCATCAACTATTACCCTTTGCTTCCTGCCTCTGAGCCAATTTTGGATCCAACTTGCTACTTTGCCTTGCATCCCATGGGCTTTTACTTTCATGACAAGTCTGCCACTCATGACCACTGAACTATTGACATCCACCCAGTAAGTGCTCTACTTCCTCAACGGTTAAGTGCAAGTCTCGGTGGTTTTTCATTCCAATAGATTTAATATTTTTCAGCAATCGTATTGAGAACTTTTCTTCCCAATTTTCATTTCCTCCCCAGTATCGAAGCACTGACCACACTCGATCAGCTCCGTTGGGCGGGCCACATTGTTCACATGCCTGACACAAGACACCCAAAGCAAGTGCTGTACTCTGAACTCCCACACGGCAAGCGAGCCCCAGGTGGGCAGAGGAAATGTTTTAAGGACCCCCTCAAAGTCTTCTTGATAAAATGCAACATCCCCACCGACACCTGGGAATCCCTGGCTAAAGTCCGCCCTAGGTGGAGGTGGTGCATCCGGGAGGGCGCTGAGCACCTCGAGTCTCATCGCCGAGTGCATGCAGAAAACAGGCACAGGCAGCAGAAGGAACATGCGGCAAACCAGTCCCACCCACCCTTCCTTCAACAACTGTCTGTCCCACCTGTGACAGAGACTGTAGTTCCCGTACTGGACTGTTCAGTCACCTAAGAACTCACTTTTAGAGTGGAAGGAATTCATCCTCAATTTCGAGGGACTGCCTATGATGATGATGATCATATTCCACAAATTTTCTTTTACACCATATTGTGAAAATTTCTGAGCAAAAACCAGCAATCCAAGATACAGCCATCAAGATATTACTACAGCCCACTACATATTCCTAAATGTAAAATTTTACAAAAATAAATGATCTACAAACTTGGCTTCAAAAATTCCCTCCTCCTTCCACAAACATGACACACCCTGCCAAGTCTCTAAACATTCTGGACTTTAGCTGCACCATTTCTCCTCAGTTCCCAGCCAGATAGCCAGCTGACTACCTCGACACAAAGGGCTGGATTTTCGGCTGATTTGCACTCCATTTCGTGCCCGGGTGGGGTGCAAACACACATTTTTGGGCGTGAAACAAGGCAACAGGACTTTGCGCCCGGGCAGAATTTTCGGCAATGGTTTTGCGGCGGATGATGTGAATTGTCGTGCATCGCTACACTAGCGCCCTGGGCGGAACTTTCGAGCATATCGCCCGATTTAGCGTCCGCCCGGGAACCCGCCAGCAAAAACCAGTCGGACATTATCTTGAAAATGGAGAAGTCGGAGTTCTGAATGATTAAAAGTATTGGGAGAGGAATGCTGCGTTACTGCATAGTTTTCATTGTGAGTGTATAGTTTGTTTTAAAAGATGGGGGCCATACTATGTCAGCCATTAATCCTGGCAACTATATTTATATGATGTCGAGTTGGAAGGCGGCTTATTGATGATAATTTTCAATGTAATCGAAGAGATCGCAGACGTATGGGGAGGAGGCCTTACCCTGTACGAGTTTATAAGAACATAAACAATAGGAGCAGGAGTAGGCCATTTGGCCCCTCCGAGCCTGCTCCGCCATTTAATACGATCATGGCTGGTCTGGTCACGGACTCAGCTCCACTTCCCTACCCAAAACCCTTTATTCCCTTTGCAGGGTACATCGCTCATACCTGCAGCTCTCTGAGGCACAGTGCGTCAGAAGACTGCGCTTCTGAAAAGAGGTGGTCAGAGAGATATGCTAACTCATACAGGCAGACCTACAGCCCACCAGTGGCAACAGGACTGCACTGCTCGTCGAGGTGAAGGTGACTGCGGCACTTGCCTTCTATGCCTCCGGCTCCTTTCAGGCATCAGCGGAGGACATATGCTGCATCTCGCAATACACATTGCTGTATTCGGCAGATGACTACTGCAGTGTACGTACGCATAAATTTCATAAACTTCCCAATGACCAAGGATACCTAAAATGAGAAGGCTGCAGGTATTGGATGATTGCGGCTTGCCCAAGGTTCAGAGTGCCCTTGACTGTACGCACATCGCCCTGCGAGCACCTTTACACAATCCAGAGGTTTACCGAAATCGAAAGGGATTCCACTCCATGAACGTGCATATTGTCTGCGACTATACTCAGCGGACCATGGCAGTCAGTGCCCAATATTCAGGGAGCATCCATGATGCTTTCATCTTGTATAAGAGCAGTGTCTGACACATGTTCCAGCGACAACCACAAGGCTACAGCCGGATGCTGGGGGACAAAGTTTATGGCCTTGCCACCTGGCTCATGATCCGCCTCCAATATCCTCAGACAAAAGCCGAGCATCGCTATAATGAGACATGCAACATTGTCAAACAGACAATTGGAGTGCTCAAGCAGCACTTCCGATGCCTGGACCACTCTTGAGGTTGCCTACAATAATCCCCTGAGCAGGTCTCTGAGTTCATTGTGCTGTGCTGCATGCTACACAACTTAGCCATCATGAGGGGACAAAATTTGCCAATGGGGATTGTAGAACCACCTCAGGAGGAGGCGGGGTGGGGGGGGTGGAAGACAAGGAAGAGGAGCCTGGCGAGCAACCCATACCACCACCACCCCCATCACAACCACAGGGGAGGCATCGTGGAAATTTTGCCGCTGCAAAAGCCTTACGTCAGCAGCTCATAATTGAATGCTTTGCTTGAAGAGTGAACGGCACGTTTGATCTTTGCCTGGCCACTCTATCCCATCATGTTGACTATTCCCCCTCTTATTCTGCAAATGAGACACTACACAGGAATGGTTAAGGTGAACAAAAGAATTTATGAAACATTTATAAAAGTTTACACTTTGTTAACTTAATTTTGAAACTTTAATAAAATGACATAAATTATCGACATCCAGCAGTGTGATTATTCAACAACATTATAAACAACAGAATGCAGAAAATAATGCAGCAACCCCTGCCCCACTATCTTTTATCACTGGCTCTTTGCGCCCCCCCTCCCTACCCCCATCCCTCGCCTGCTGCTCATACCCAAAGTGGTACCAAGATGGCGAGCAGTAAGGCTGCCAGGGGGCTGCTGTGTTGGTGGGGTGGGGGTGGGGGGTGGGGGGTGGGGGGGGGAGACATTGGAGACACCGTCTGGGGACGCACTGGACCAGCTCGTGGTGTGGAAGGCCCGGCTTCTAACTGGCGAGTCTCTTCATCGACGTCGACAGTCACAGGTGGTGTGGGTCTGGGTGTGATACTGGGGAATGCAGATAGTATGGTGGAAGGGTTTATGGACTGCATCACCTGCCCAAGCTGAAGCAGAGTTTGTGCCTGTGATGCACCATATTTGGAAAGGCTGCCCGCCACACTCTCCGGGACTCCAGTGTCACTGGTGGAGGCCACCAGCCTCGTGTGGGCACTGATGGCCTCGCAGGTTTCACGGCTCGCACCGACAATCTGCGACCCTACCTCCGTAATGGACGCTGTGAGACTCTCGATGCTCACAGGAATCCGAACCAAGACATCAAGGAGTTGACGGGTGAGCTAGAAGCCCTCCCTGGACAGTCTCACGTCTGCCTGTCTGTCAGCAGTCCAAATTTGCCGACTCACCCTCCGGAGAGATGGCATACTGGATTCGACCTCAGAACTGCGTTGCTACACGCCACTAGTCCCAG
This sequence comes from Pristiophorus japonicus, assembly GCF_044704955.1. NCBI lineage: Eukaryota > Metazoa > Chordata > Chondrichthyes > Pristiophoridae > Pristiophorus > Pristiophorus japonicus. The sequence goes on from NC_091983.1 coordinate 147,746,851, forward strand.
GCGTCTCAAATCCCAAGAAAGCTACATCATCGTCCTCGGATGAGGTGATTGCTGGTGGTAAATGAGGAGTAGATTGCATCTGCCCTGGAGTCGGCTGATCTCTGAACTCGTCTTCTTCCCGCTGCTCATAATGGCCTGACGTTGATGGTTGATTTGATGGATGCTGCGGTTGTGGTTGGTCATCTGGAAGTAGAAAGCAACAGACAAGTGGTTAGCAGCAGGCAGGGGGCAGGGCGACATGAGGAAGGTCACATAGCACAGGCTCATTTGAAGAATTGCCGCTACTCCATTATATCTAGTCCAGAGACACTGCATCACATTGCCCAACCATAGTCCACAGACACTGCATCACATTGCCCAACCATAGTCCACAGACACTGCATCACATTGCCCCAACCCAGCCCAAGGAGTGTGCAGGGCTTACCCTCAGTATCCAAGCGGGTTCAGCACCCCCAGTGGCAGTTGCCTGACCCGAGATGTCGATGAGGTCTGTCACTCACTCCTCAAGGTCAGTGAGTGGCAGGGCGTGAGGCGGACCGCCACCTGTCCGCACCTGCTTGTGGTGGTTATGGGACTTCTTTGCCTGCAAAGATGAAAATGGGAATGGTTACGAGAGGGTCCATCTGTTCTTGTGGCACACACAGATAGCCACCAAAGCACTTATACTATACTGTCTGAATGTAATAAAGTCCTCTGTTTAATGGCCTTGGAAATTGCATGTGGTTCATCAGGAGGACATCAAAGTGTGGAAATATCTTATGAGATCTCAGAAAGCAATCTTAATAATGTGTAAAGATCATTCGTGACAAATAGGGTGCCGAATTAAGCCAACCTATGTGTCGTGCATTTTAGGAGGCATCCCACAGAGTGCTAAGAGACAGCAACAGCACAAAAACAAATCGTGTGTCAGATTGATAATTGAAGTTATGAAAGAGTGCATTAATAAAAATTGTACTCACTCTAATGACCCTACAAAAATCATTGAACTTTTTTCAGCAATCTTGGCCAGTGTGTCTGAGACAGAGACCTTCATGGCGATTTCCGTCCATATTCGATTAAAAATGGCTGGCAGGGGTCTAGATCCACCCCTCCAATATAACTCCTGCCATCTTCTCTCTACAGCCCCCACGAGAGCTTTGTTAGCCTCTTGGCTAAATCGCCTGGCATGCTGTCTACAATCCTCCTCCTCCAAGATGAAAATCACATTTTTAAATAGCTGATTCAGCCCTGGGTGTACTGCGTGTGCACGCGGCCACGTCCTGCATTAGCGTTTGTGATCGGACTGCAGACCAGAAGTGTGGGAAGAAAAAAAAATTTGAGCATGCGCAGAACGGCTGATTTATTTTTTAGGGCCAGAACTTTCAGCTCCGGCGCACAAATTCTGTGGTGCAATGCCGGAGTTAGCGCAAACGCTCCTCGTGAACTTACATTTGGCGAATGTTTCACGTTCTGGCGCGAACGCTAACCCGGCTCTAAATATTTGATTTCGCCGCGATTTGCGACCAGAATCGGGCAAAATCGCAAAAAGCCAAAAATCCAGCCCAAAGACCTCGCAACACAGCCAATGCCCCTCCCCAACAAGACTACAATTCCCAAGAACTGTTCTGCATTGGGGGGGGGGGGGGGGGAGGGGGAGGGGAGGGGGCAGAGTGCAACACATGTCAAACCTGGTATCTGAGTTCCCTTCACTTTTTGAATAATGTGGCTGAGAAAACCAAACTGAAATCTGAACAGGAAAGCTAAAAGGTTATTAAAAAAAAATTGTACAGCAAAATCAAGTCACAACATAGCTATGGAGAGAAGGAATTATAATAACACCCGCGAGTAATGGAAAGGTAATGGGAGAGCTCACAGAGGGAGAAGAAACGTATTGAGAGCGAGTAAGCTTCGAAAAACCAGCACTCCACCTTTTGATTACGGTGCACAGAATGGTGCCCACCAGCTGTAGCAGAGATAGGAAGTTGTGCAATCAATAACCAAGATCCAGGAGTTGTATGCAAAATTTATTCCACTCACACTTAATAATTAATTGTACTTTTCAAAACAGAAAAAATTCAAACAGACCAAAGATGTTAGAAAAAGTAATAATTCTATTTGATAAGTAAAAACATATGAACAATGATAGACAGGTAAAGACCCTCTGGTCCTCCACACAAGTGCAATACCTAGTGCAGCACACTATTTACCCTCCACCCCACCCAAAACTATGTGATCTCCTGGGAGAGATGAAAAAGGTGTAATGATCTTTTATGTGGCACCTTATCAAATGCCTTTTGGAAATCCAAATATGTGGCACCTTATCAAATGCCTTTTGGAAATCCATCTACTGGTTCTCCTTTATCTACCCTGCTAGTTACATCCTCAAAAAATTCTAATAAAATTTGTAAAACACAATTTCCCTTTCATAAAACCATGTTGGCTCTGCCTAATCCTGTTATGCTTTTCTAAATGTCCTGTTACTACTTCCTTAATAATCAATTCCAGCCTTTTCCCAACAACTGATGTCAGGTTAATTGGCCTGTAGTTCTCTGTTTTCTTTCTCCCTCTTTTCTTGATTAGCGGGGTTACATTTGCCACCTTCCAACCCACTGGGACCGTTCTAGAATCTAGGGAATTTTGGAAGATAACAACCAATGCATTCACTATCTCTGCAGTCACACCTTTTAGAACCCTAGGATATAGGCCATCAGGTCCAGAGGATTTGTCGGCTTTTAGTCACATTAGTTTCTCAAGTATTTTTTCTCTCCTGATATGAACTACTTTAAGTTCCTCACTCTGTTAGCCCCTTGGTTCCCTACTATTTTTGGTATGCTTTTTGTGTCTTCAACTTCAACATGAAGCCAAGTTGGATGTTCATAATATGTCCTTCTCAATCCAAGCATTCATATGTTGCATTCCCAATGAGTCCTTTAAACATCTTACCCATTACTGATGTCAAACCAATGGGCCTATATTTACGCAGGACTGTGGAGGGATGTGATCGGGGTCCAGGGGAGGCATGAGTTCGGTGCCAGGGGCCAGCCCACACGACAATATGTGTGTGCACTAGGTCTGTGCTGCAGAGCAGGTCTCCAGTTGTCTTGGGTAATCTTTGCCACTGGCAAGCCTGTGTGTTGGCAAGTGTAAAAAAAAACAATGCACAGGCATCTTCCACCCTTGGGGATATAGTTCGGATTCTTCATTCGAAACACCTGTGAACTCATCCTATTTTTTTTGGCGTGGAAGCAAGTCATCCTCATTTTGAGGGACCGCCTATGATGATGATGATGATGATTTACGCAGGTCTGTCTTGTCACCTTTTTTTAAAGATGGGAACTACATCAGCTTTCTTCCAGTCTACAAGGAACATTCCAAGATGCAGGGAGCTATTAAAAATAGAGGCTAGGGGCTCGCACAGCTCATGCCCCATCTCTCCAAGGACCCTCGGGTAGATATTATCTGGCCCAGCTGCTCTATTTTCAAGTTCTTAATTCTTTCTAAAATGACATGCTCATCTGTGTTATTACTAGTTTTGTTAGTAACATTATTAAATTCTATTAATCATCTTCAAGAGTGAAGAACGATGCAAAGTACTCATTTAATATTTCTGTCATACCCAATGAGTCCTTTACAATGACATTTGTATGTCGAAATAACATTTATAAAATTTGATACATATCCAATCATAAGTATACCAACTGCAGCATCATTTAGTCGTGTTGCTGTTTTAATAAGTAATAGCAATTCCAGAGCCAAATGACTGATCCCCAGTGTCAAAGTTCTGAGTAGAGGAAAAACAGGACAAACCTGGGCTTTTCAGCCTCAAAAAGAGGTGTCTGAAGACAGTCTGATAAAGATGCGCAATAAATTGCATGGAAAAGGTAGCTCGCAAAATGACTTAAAATTGAATTGCAAGAGTTTCGAACTGGTAAAAGGCAAATTTAGCACGAATGGGTTCAATTTTCCCCGAGCTCGTTTTTTTAGCGTATTTGCCCCAGTTGCGCCACTCTTCATTAGGCCTGTAGATGCTCCAGAAAAAAATCTTCGGACTTTTGTCGGTTTGGCCTTTACTCTGGACCCGCACAGCGTGGCCAGTCGCCTCAGGGGTGGAGCCTGCGGTCTGCACCGGAAAAATGTGCTGGGGTATTTGCGCGGTGGCAGTTCAGCATGACCCTTGAGTGAAAGGCTGCGTTCAAGCTGCCTTTGAAGTGGCGAACCTGCCAGAGCGGTGCGTTCACTAGTGTCGAGCTCCCAGCCTACAAACTGCGCTGCAACAGGTCATGCCATCAGTACAGTGAAACGCTGCAATCACCATATTGTTAAGAGACTGAAGGTTGTTTGTTCAAAATACCACAGCTGAGGAAATAGTTCAGGGACTGCGTTGAAATGGCCTCATTGTTGTTAAAGGGGCTGTATGGCATGCTATTGTTTACTGGGTTGTTTGAGCGCCTGTATGCTCCCTCCCCCCAGCCTCTACGTTGACTTGCCGCTGCTCTGTGGTCCCGATGCCGGCCAGTTCGCTCCCTCCCACCCCTAGCCCAGGCCGAGTGGCCTCCTGCACCAGCACGCTGCCTTCCCGGGCCAAGTGCAGAAAGGTGAATTGGAGTTTGATGCTGAAGGTACGGCTTCAATTTTTTATTTCTTATAGAATTGCGGTAATGATTATTTCTTGATTATTTTAATTGTGTGAAGGATGGTTTTGTAAGTCTGTTCCCTCTGAGAAGTGGTGTTTCTATTGAATGGATTTTATTTTTCAATGTCTCATTAGTAGTTTTTGTTTGCAAATGCACTCCGCATTGATTTATTTAACATTGCTAAAGCTTGGTTGGTCCAAGTCCAGGTCCTCTCCGCTTCCTTCCCCTATCCCAGGCCTCCGATGTACTTACCTGCACCAATTTCTTTAACTCTCCGCAAGGGTTTTCTCAAGTGGCCAAATACGCTGGCCGAAGTAGAAATGGAGTGACTATTAGCTGGCCAAAGTTGCCTAGATGGCTAGAACTGGCGTAGGTGGCTGGTAATGCCCTCTTTTGAGAAAAAAAAGTTACCTAAAAAAAACATAACTAAGTCAGTTACGCTGGTGCAAATTAATTGGGGAAACTGAGGATTTTTTAAGTTAGGCCAGAAAAACCAGCCTACTCCAAAAAAAAAGAGCAAATATTGGGGGAAATTGAGCCCAATATTAGAAAGGACTTCTTCACAAAGTATAATCAGAGTATGGAATGAACTTCCAGATAGAGTCGTGGAGTGAAAACCTTGGAATAATTTAACAATTAGAGGCTGCAGTGTTTGGGGAGGACTATTTTTAGGCCCAATCGAATGGATGAATTTCCTCATCCGTAGTCATCGTGTGATTATATTTATCGTTGCAAATTGTGTACATTGAAGCACTCAAGTCAAAATACATCTGCATTGTTCTTGAACTGAAATTTCTACTTATTCTGATTTTGTTGAAGATTTTTGATTAAAGTTTTATCCCCACAGGCAACATATTTGATTTCATACTGAAGAATTTGAGCTTCCAAATACATCCTCCCACCATGGTTTTGACACTTGGCTGGTGAACACTTAAAGCATGATACAACTGTACAAATAACATTCACAATCTGAAATATGCATTATGATGTTTTTAGCCTGATTGATCTCTTTGTCTTGTGCTGTCAATGACTTCATCTGACATTTTTAGAAGATAAAAGCTTTTGCCACATTTTAAACAGGAAGTGATGCCACTGAGATTGTAAGCTTTAAAAAAATCTAAAATCATTTTTTGCTTAGGGTTCAGTTATAAAATATTATTTACAGACTTGGCAGATCCATAACTCTGTAGTTAACTATTCAGAATCAAGAAACAAAACAGATCTGACAAACGGATAACTGAAGAACCAAAAAAGTATTTTTCAAATTCCAATTACACCTTGCACCATAACTGATTGAACTTGTCTTCTACAGACATCAAACATGGAATACATTTCCTGATGCACTCTTCTATTATAAAAAAATATGCAGAAATAACGGTGTGTAGTTTGTGATTCATTACCCACCCAGTTTAAGGCTACGGTATTCACATTTAAAGACGCAGTTCATGCCCAAGAGACCAGGGGGCCGAAATTCAGCCTCCTGATAAGGCCCATTACTGCCAGAAGGCGGCAGCTATGCGGCCGTGTCGAATGGCTGCCACTCGCAAAATTCTCCTCGGTGGTTTTTCTGGTGGTCCCCACTTCTACTCCGCTGCTGCCAAATCCTCCTAAGTGCGTCATCAAAGCACGCACCACCGATCTCTCACACCACAAGTAAAATTCACCAAACAATTCCTGCAGCCACCGGTCGGTGCCCCCGACGGTTTTTTCTGTCAGTGCACTGTGTGCAAAATGGCGGTGCGACCACCATTAAAGGGGAGGGCGCACTGCCGCGGCCACCATCTTATATTTTTTTTGTCGGCTGACTACCAGGTCAGCCCAACAATTATGCCCCACGGGTTCGGCCGGGCTGCCAACAGGCAGCCTGGCACCCTCTCTTGGGTGCCAGGACACTGGCCCGGCCGAAACCCTCCCTGGTGACCTCGTGGATCGAACTAAAATAATCGAAGAGCTCGCCGCGGCTCTCCCCTTTAAGCGGAGGGGAGAGACGTGATGGCGCGCCAGCTATGCTGATGACTGACAGCGGTGGGAATCAGCGCCCCCCGACTTCCACCCTCCCCCCTTGTGATCAGCCTTCTGCTCTCCGCTCCCACTATGAGCGACTTCCACTCTGCTGGAAAAAAAGGACAAAGAGCTGAATTTTGCACAAGAAGCCACCGCAGCGGTGAAAACACAGGAAAAATGGTAGGTGCCACCCGTTTTCAATGGAGGTGAGGTTCTACCCCCAGCTCTCCTCGGGCATTTCTTACTGTTCCTTACCTGTTCTACTTACAAACTGGTGGGCTGGTACTGACACTCTCAGGGCTTCTTCAGACCATACCCTCTTTTTCCCTTCTTACTTCTCTTGCCCTACAAGCTCTGCATGTCAAACTGTAGTGCTTTCAGTAGCCACTCATCTCCCTCTGCTCTCCCTTCACTCTTTTATTTGAGGTGCTGAGAATGTCAGGGCCCTGTGCCTCTTCAGGGAGAGGAAAGCAGCATTCCCAAAGATGTAACCATCTCCCGATCTGACCCTGGAAAGCACCAGCTCAAAGACTGACACCACCTGTAATTTAGAGGGAAGATTGGGTGAGGGGTTCTCATGTGATACATCGGGTACCACCGTGCACGAGCTAGGGCAGGCGCATAAAACACAACAGGTGCCAGCTCGTAAGAGGCGAGATCATAAACAAGCTCTGCTTCAGATGACTGAGATGCTGATTTTGAGAGCCCACTCTACAGAACAAAGCTGGTGCAAATACACCACAAAATGCTCGGTGCACTGGGCAGCTTGCCAGCGACCTGCGCAGAACTTGTGTCAGTGCTTCACGCAGAGCATGTAAGCTATTCTGCCCAAAGTGGAGAGGGGTCAGCTCCATGACTACAACAGTGGAGCCCACCATGGGTGCTGAGGCGCAGTCCCAGGAGAGTGGCCATGGCTCCATGAGAGAAGCACTTGTTGTCCTCTCTCAGGATGACAATGTGCCTGCTCACCTGTCAGCCATTCCATCTATGATGACACCCTAGCAGTCGGCCCAGACTGCTGTAGCCCACACCGAGATGCTGCAGTCTGCAGCCAGACCCTCAAGGCCCAGAGTTGCTCGAGGTCATACTCAAAACCCATCTCAAATGTCCTCAATTTAAGCTCAGCAGCCTTCTACCTGCCATACTGTAGCAACTGAGAAAACACTTATACGAGCACTATAATTGAAAAGGGAACATGCAACACAGGCACATGCTTCCACAAGGGTAATTAATCATTTTTTTGTCAATGTTGACACAATTTGTTTGATAAATTTGTTTTTAGATATGGATTTACTTTTGGTATTTATCTGTCGTGAAGTGAAGGAAAGACCAATAAGTTCCGAGTGAAAGATGGCAATCTGATGGTGGTTGTAAGAAGAGAGGTAAGGATTATGGGGTTGTTTGTGAATGGGGAATGGGAGGGCTGGCTTAGTTGAAGCGCTCTTCACTAGACTGGTCAGAGCTCTGTCAGAAAGGGGCTCTGGTGGTCACTGCCTCACCTCCTCCTAAAAACATGATAACATAAGAAATAGGAGCAGGAGTAGGTCATATGGCCTCTCGGGCCTGCACCGCTATTCAATAAGATCATGGCTGATCCTTAACCTCAACTCCACTTTCCTGCCCGATCCCCACATCCCTTGATTCCCCTAGAGTCCAAAAATCTATCAATCTCAACCTTGAATATACTCAACAACTGAGTATACACAGCTCTTTGCAGTGCGACAGCTACAGGAAAAATGCAGGGAACAGCACCAGCCCCTATACATGGCCTTCTTCGATCTTACAAAGGCCTTTGACACGGTCAACCACGAGGATCTATAGAGCATCCTCCTCTGCTTCGGATGGCCCCAAATGTTCGTCACCATCTTCCGCCTGCTCCACGATGACATGCAGACCATGATCCTTACCAACGGATCCATCACAGACCCAAATCATGTCCGGATTGGGGTCATACAGGGCTGCATCATCATCCCAGCCCTCTTCTCAATCTTCCTCGCCACCATGCTCCACCTCACAGTCAACAAGCTCCCCGTTGGAGTGGAACTAAACTACAGACCAGTGGGAACCTGTTCAACTTTCACCGTCTTCAGGCCAGATCCAAGGCCACCCCAACCTCTGTCGTCGAGCTACAGTACGCGGACGACGCCCGTGTCTGTGCACATACAGAGGCTGAACTCCAGGACATAGTCGACGTATTTCCTGAGGTGTACGAAAGCATGGGCCGTACGCTAAACATCCGTAAGACAAAGGTCCTCCACCAGCCTGTCCTTGCCGCACAACACTGCCCCCCCCAGTCATCAAGATCCACGGCGCGGCCCTGGACAACATGGGCCACTTCCCATATCTCGGGAGCCTCCTATCAACCAGAGCAGGCATTGACGACGTGATCCAACACTGCCTCCAGTGTGCCAGTGCAGCCTTCGGCCGCCTGAGGAAAAGTGTTTGAAGACCAAGCCCTCAAAACTGTCACCAAGTTCATGGTCTACAGGGCTGTAGTAATACCTGCCCTCCTGTATGGTTTAAGAGACATGGACCACGTACAATAGACACCTTAAGTCGCTGGAGAAATACCACCAACGACATCGCCGCAAGACCCTACAAATCCCCTGGGAGGACAGATGCACCAACATTAACATCCTCGACCAGGCTAACACCACCAGCATTGAAGCACTGTCCACACTTGATCAGCTCCACTGGGCAGGCCACATAGTTCGCATGCCAGACACGAGACTCCCAAAGCAAGTGCTCTACTTAGAACTCCTTCATGGCAAACGAGCCAAAGGTGGGCAGCGGAAACGCTACAAGGACATCCTCAAAGCCTCCCTGATAAAGTGCGACATCCCCACTGACACCTGGGAGTTCCTGGCCCAAGACTGCCCTAAGTGGAGGAAGTGCATCCAGGAGGGTGCTGAGCACCGAGTCTCATCGCCAAGAGCGTGCAGAAATCAAGCGCAGGCAGCGGAAAGAGCATGCGGCAAATCTGTCCCACCCACCCCTTCCCTCAACAACTATCTGTCCCACCTGTGACAGGGACTGTGGTTCTCGTATTGGACTGTTCAGCCACCGAAGAACTCATGTTAAGAGTGGAAGCAAGTCTTCCTCGATTCCAAGGGACTGCCTATGATGATGATGCTCTCTGGGGTAGAGAATTCCAAAGACTCCTGCTCTTCCTGCTCCTGCTCCTTTATTTGTTGGTTCCCAGATAATGGTCCCTCAGTATAGAGAAATTGTGCAGCTTGCAGCATATGACCACAGATTTGGAAACACGGTCAGGGGTGTACTGCAGAACTCCTCCCGAATGGTCCAAGCAGCAGACTTCTGTTCAAAGATATTACCGGTACTTGCAGTGGCATAGCATTCATTGTCGGCATTCATTCATTTATTCTGTTTCTGACAGGAGTTATGAGCCATGTCTGGAGGGGATATTCCTTGTCATTAAGTAGCCACCCTGTGACCTGGTTGGATGATGCATTGCTTGCGGTTGCAAACAAGCTGCACATTTAGGAAGTGGTGTCCCTGTTTATTGAGAAAGATCATCATCCTGATGCAGTGTTGGGGGTTACAAGCGGGACACTGAGCAAATTGAATTCTTTCCTGTGGATGCAGTTGATAGGATTGATGAAGAAACCACACATCTATGGCGCAATCTACATATTTTGGACTTTAGGGAATTTTGCAATTCAGTAAAATTGTAGTGCAATGTATCTGTGCACAGACAACTGACTAACATTACTGATGTCCCTAGAGGCAGCCTGGGACAGCCAATAACAAAAATTTAGGGCAGTGGTGACTTTCACAGTCACAGGTGGTCTGGTGGCTACAGTGGAGGTTAGGTTTCAGAATGAAGCAAAACATAATGGCGGTGTCCCTTATGAAGCACTGCCTGTGGATTAGCTGGAGGCAGGAGCATTGTGGCACAAATTTTCTAGGGAGAGGTACTGGTGGGTGGATGCCATACATCTCCTGTGGTACCTGACCATTTTGGCTTTTCTCCATTCCTCCTTCTTCACCTCTTCAACCTCCAAGAAACACAGATACAGGGTATTCCCAATGGCAAACCCATAATTCCCTCTTTAGAATGAAGGAGGATGAAAGAATGAAAACTCCATAACATAAGGCAAAGATAGATATTTGCCCCTATATTTATGGGCGGATGAGGGGGAGGCCGAAACCAGCTAAAGAACCCGGAAAGACCAGGGATGCAGAGGTCCTGCCAAACTTAACAGCAGGACCACATTAGCATTTTTTGATCTTTTTGCACTGTGGGAGCTCTATTTAAATAAATTAGTAAAGTGTCCCGCCGCTCCATGGTTAGACTCTTGAATGAATTTCCAGTATTCATGTCTTTATACGCCGACCGACCCTCTTCTGCCTGTCATGGGTGGGGGGCGGGGGGTTAATATCGAGGTCACTGAAGCAGCAGCAAACAAAAAAGAATTAAAGTGTTCACAAATATAGATTATACAGACTTTTGATATTGCTTACTATGGCCTTTATATTTGCTTCTGCCTTTTCTGTAGCACCTTGAAACACTAAATGCCTATTTTATACATATCTAGCACTACTGAGACAGTAAATGAGCGACAGGATGTTACCATATAACTACTGCCTCATTTAAACAGGCCTGCCCCCATTTGAGTGGACGCTTCCGAAGTCCCGTGACATCCACTGGGGATTGGCACGGACACGATGGGCCGAAATGGCCTCCTTCCGTGCTGTAAATTTCTATGATTCTATGACTGACATTAAAATTGGCAGCAATCCAGTGTGATGGACCCCGCTCAAATTTCCAACCAAAATCAGGGGGTACCAGCTTACTAGAAGCCTTCCAGTGATTGGTGGGAACCGCAAGAATGTCACAGTTTCATTTCCCCAGGATTTACCCTGTTGAATTAATTTCATTACAGGTTGAACCTCTCTTTACCAGATTTCCCTTATCCGGAACCACTCCCCGTCCAGAACCATTCCCAGCCACCGATTGGCACGTGTGCAGAATTTCGACATGAACAAATTGAAGTCCTTCCTCGCTGCTGACTCCCACAATCGCTGGCCTGACCATGCGTTCAAAACCCCCCTCCCCTCCCACCCCACCATGATATCTCTGCCGCACTCCCAGCCCCATTATCCCCTTGCTCAATACCTGCACCATCCAATTTAACGTAATCACCCCTCGTCCGGAAAAACCCCTAATCCAGAACAGGCCAGGTCCCAAGGCTTCCGAATAAGGGAGGTTCTACCTGTATTCTAATTACTTCCTGTTAGTTTGTTGTTTTTTTTTTTAAATTAGTTTACGTGGGCCATCTCTGCTGGAATTTTAATGGCGTAACCTCTTTAAAATGAAGCAACTGTTCAATCTTAGTGGTTTAGCACAGTTCCAAAATTTCCACTGGCCTACTTAAAATATGACATTTTCATATTCTACATGTTTAGTTATCTCATCCAATACACATTAACCTACATTTATCCAAATGAAAATCCATCTATCATATCTCAAGCCATTTACATAATTAATCTGAATCATTCTGAAGACAATCTATCTCCTCTTTACTGGTTACTTGCCCATAGTTTTGTGCCATCATCAAACTAATTCAAGTATTTCTCCCTCGTTATTGTTCGGCCGAACACTTGGGAATGGAAGAATATCAGGCACCCAGCATCAAATAATTCCCAAGTCATCTATAGCAGATGCAGAGTAATCCTCCCTCTACTCTGCCCAATAATGTGCTTTAACCTCCAACTGAGAATAGATCATCGCGTGCATCAGTCTGACATTTTTATTTCCCACATCAGTCTTCCTTGTAGCCTCCCTGAAATAAATTGTTAATTGATTATATTCAGTGCCAAACTGGGACCAGTTTGTGTTGGGAGCTGAACTGAGATTGCTTAATTAGTTTTTCTTAAAAGCACTGCACTCCATTTTAAAATCATGGACACAGCCATCTTAGTTAATAAAGGATTTTTTTTTTTTTTTAAAGACACCAAATATTCCTTTACTGATGAGAAATATTTATAGTATACAGAACTCAAATTGTGAGTTTTCTCTCCTGTTCAACAAAATATTATCTTAATAGAATATAATTTGTATAATATATACTGATGATAGAATTTTATAACAGTTATCTATAAGATTTTTATTTTATGAACTTGTAGTTACCTCCTAATCATTGAGGTGGGATGCACAGGGAGTCTGTGTCTGCACGGACACCTACAGTGAGCACAGAAATAAACTGTAAACTGAATAAAACTACTGGTCTGAGCTCAGCTAGATTAATGTATGGTAAGCACTCATCAATTAATAATCTCTATTCAAAAGTTAAAAACTGTAATACATATCCCTGAGAAAACTGAACAAAAGAACTTGGCTTTCGCGAGGGTAATCATTGGGTATCTGCAACCTGCGGTCCTTTCTGGTCTGTTGCAGACTTCCACAGGATCTCCCTCCTTCTGATCACAGCCTCTCATCTGCAGTGTACAAGTAAATCATGGCTTCATGGAATTCTTTTTCTTTTTCCCCTTGAAGAGGTAAAGAAAGCAAAACAACACTATGGAAATAAGCTTTCTCAGCTTCTCTAATGCAATTGAAAGTCTTCTATTTAAACTGTAGGCTCAGACAGACAGAAGAGGGGAAAAAAGGGAACAGCAGTAAAAAGAGAAGACTGTAACGCCATCTTTGTACTAGAGCATAAAGAATGCAGCATTGACGATTTAAAATGATCTAAGAGGAATCTCATGATCACATGTCATTTTAAGGTTTAGGAAGGACTAAGTAAGGTTAAGCAAGGACGACTACTTGTGCAGTGAATAAATACCAACATTGAGTCAAATAGCCTGTTTCTATTTTATAATTTCTTTGTAATTATATTTTAGATAGATATATCTATCCAACTGATATGTTTAGAAAATGCCCCAAGACTGACACCACTCAAATCAAAATTAGCTCTGAAAAATTATTTGCAAATTCTAATTTTCCAAATGTGCATCCAGGTGGCAAAAGATTGTTTGAGTTGTACATTCTTTAGAATGGATTGACTTTTGTTGTATTACAATTTTCTCCCCTCCTCTTTTGAAGTTACATCTCTTGCTGAGTATGGCTTAGCCGACAGTCCTGCAGTACTTCGTCTAAGTGGCCTTTCTTCATTTGTGACTCAAGACAGTGACAGCAGGCTACTCAATTGAGGATTGCATTATGGTGTAGAGTCCTGTGCACGTGCTTTTCAGCAGGGATCACTGGATAGTAAAAGACTGGACGGTTCCATATTACAGGTGCACTTAGGCCAACTGTATCACCCAATTGTGCCCTGGCTGAGATAAACTAGCTAAGGATCAACTGGAGAATTGAAACTAGGATCTCTTGTCCTTGTCTTGACCTCCCACGAAAGCTCTTCTCCCAGGGATGCGTTGGAATTGTCAAAAGAAATGTTAACGGTTCGTACCGGATTTTGGCGCATGCGCTTTGCGCGCCTAAACCCAGAATTTGCGGGGTCTCTTGCGGAGAGGCCGCCATTTTAAGGCCAATAGTTTAGCACATAGAGATTGTATATACTGAGAATGAAATCATGTGAATAATCAATTGAAACACTGCATAATTAGGGATAGTTACAGTTGAATATTTGCTTTCCAACATTCGACACTAATAGCACATTGCTCCTCATGCTAGTATTTAACAATTTGTTATGTACTGTTGTATTAACATTAATCACTGAATTAGTAAATGGAATCAAAATTATAGCATCATGTCTGCTGATATGCAGTGCTCTGTATGTCATGCAGCATTTTCATTGACCTGTTTTAGAATACAGAATCCCAGTTCGTGAAAGGAGCACCTGAAACTTTAAAAATCAGATCTTTATTTCTGCTAATTATATTCTCTAGAGAACCCTTTATTTGACTGCCATTATTTCTTGTGTCTTTCTAATTGTACGCTTACCCTCGTCTTCCATTTCTCAGGGATGTCTGCATCTCACTGGGCTGCACGGTATAAGGGTGATGCAAGAACAATTGCCTCTGGAAAAAAAGAGACGCAAGGTAAACAATAGTAAACCATAGAATGATACAAAAAAGAAAAAAAAAGGAAGGAATGAAGATTAAGATTAAGGAGGAAATTCCAATAAGGAGTGAGGTAATGAAAGACATATGCAAATGAAAAAAATACAAACCCAAAAAATTACAATTGGGAAAAAAAAACCTCACTAGATGCAAAGGAAATAAAGTAGTCATTTGTTATTGTACAATACTTGCAGCATTCTAAATTCTGTTAATTATATTCCTGAAAAAGTGGTTAGTGCATTGCTGACTGTGTAGGCTAGTTATATTATGCAGTTTATGTGGATCTTTGGTCTCACAATAGCCCAAATGTTGCTGTCAGCGATGAAGTGATGGCGCTCGTCGCTGACCTTGAAGAAAGCTTCCCACAAAGGTCTAGCGATTTGTGGCCTTAATTTCACCTCTCCCAACATTAATTTGAATCTGATGCTAAGTCTAGGGTTTCTCCAGCGTCCGGCAACAGTGATATCATCAAGCTGTTTAAGCTGCCAATCACAGTGAAGAGTTCTCACAGACAGCAAACCAGGAAGTAAAATGCATTGATTTTCCTTCACTTTTTAATCATTTTACAGAGAGCTAAATAAAGATTGGGATATACTCATGGGATTAAGCTAGAAACAGAAATATCATAAACAAGCTTTAAAAACATTATATATTAAAAGTCATGAAATTTTTATCGTAACAGAAGAATTTGACATTCCACAAATATAAAGTTAGTTTTTCAGGGCCAGACGGTTGTTCAGCAGTAATTATGACTCAGTACACCATTAAAAACCCAGTTACACCTCATTCAACAAGCCTTAACTTTTTTTTTTAAAACCGCGATATTCCAGTCTAAAAGGGATGTTTTCATCAGTTCAATTGATTGTCCACTCTGGGTAGATCAACAGAACGCCGTGATAAGGAGCAGGGAATGACCGACAGCAGCTTCTGGATTTCCGTTTTTAACTGCGCATGTGTGTACTGCAGAAATTGCAGTCAGATTCACTAATGACAATGAACAGCGACAGTTTTGCAATCATTACAACTGCAAATTCAGGGCCACTATGTCCTGATATAATTAATCACTATCTTTCTTGTTAAATAGCACCTTACCACATCTACATTATGTCTCAAAGTACTTTAGTGCTATGGGACCTTTTATATCCACTTAAGCAGGCAGATGGGGCCCAGGTTTAATGTCTCATCCAAAATATGACACCTCCAACAATGCAGTCATTCCTCCAGTGCTGCACTGAACCATCAATCCAAATCCAGAACCTTCTGACTCACAGGCAAGAGTGCCACCAATTGAGTCAATCTAACACTTACATAAAATTCAATGCTTTAAATACCCGCATTGCTTTGATACTGATATTCTCTCAATGCCAGTCGGTGGCATCAAACTCCGCACTGAAGGGTCCCCAACATGAATTGAAGCTAGTAAGTTCTTGGAACTGTGTGATATCAATGGTCGACAGTAGCCAAACTAGGCTAACCAGATTTTTTTAGGCTATCTAATTCTGAATAATGCAGGAAACACAGCACAGCCGGGTTTTTTTTTAAACAAATGTTTCAGCAATCACAGATACTTTTTTCCAAGTTCTAGTATCATATTTTAGGCGACAACCATTTTAGGCAACAATCATGAACATCTGCGGTCATGAAAAATTGCTGCACTTTATACAGTATTAAAAGTCTTTCCCAATATCACAACAGTGGCCACAATTCAAAAGTACTTCATTGGCTGTTATGCGGTTTGGGATGTCCTTTGGTCATAAAAGACTCTCTTTAAATGCAATTCCATTCTTTCGTTGGCTGGTGTTAGTATGCTGGTCCAACTATGGAATATGTTTCGATATATAGCACTGATTTATGCCTAAGGCCATATTTACAGCTATTTCCCAATGGCATCATACACTGTATGCTGAGTGTGAATGCTCAAATTTATGCCTTAACCCCATGTATGCTAAGAGTGTTGTTTATGCCTATTTTATTTGCTGTCTAGAAAGCAAGTGATTCAGTTGGATGGTAACACCAGTGACAAGAGCACAACTTTGCTTTCTTTTGTGCGCTTGTCCTTGGAAACATGATGAAAACATACTAGAACCTGGACAGGAGAGATTAAAGGCATTATTTTTTCCATCATTGGGTGACGATTTTTTTTTGACCAATCTTGATTTTGTAACTTTCATCACTGTCAGCGCCGGATTTTTTGTTCGCAAAATTTTTTGCCGCAGGTCTGGTTGAAAACTGATTTCCGTGCCGTTTTTGGCCCTTTAACCAATTTTCGCCAACACCGATTTTTTTCAGGATGGTGCACAGTGGCCTAAAGTACCAATCAGAAAAACTCTACGTTAACTTAAGGAAATCAGTGCTGAGTATATTTGAGTTTTTGGAGTGAGGGAAGAAGGCAATTGAAAACACAAATTCATTATGATTTTTACAAAGGGAACTCGGAAAATAATGCGGAAAGTTAATTTTTTTCCACAGAATGTTTGAGAATGGGCAAATTGTGACTGCACCCCACCTCTGTTCATAGGGCTCCAGGTACGGGTTGGAGGAGTGCCGGACGGACGGCAGCAAGATCGCTCCCTCAGCCGGACTCAAGCACAGGAGCTCAGTGCTTGGATTCCACCGGCCTCCGCCCAGGCTCAGCTTGTAAAGAAGCCTGGGGGTGGTGGCAGGTGAAATACAAGCGCCAAGCTCATGTGTTTCTGTCTGGCCGAGGGAGCGATCCTGCCAGCATGCACTCCAAGCTGTGCATCAGCGATGGCACAACACAGCAGCAAACATACGCATTTCAGCAAAAGCTCTTAAGTGTCGTAAATCACTGTGCTTCGCATCTCCACAGAGATAGAGGTTAGTGTTGCACATGCGCGCAGACCAGGGTGTGGTCTGTTCTAATAGGGCGTCACCCAGCAAAGGTGTGTGTGCTGTGCTTCAGTAAGTACTGTCTCACAATAACAAGAATAACAAAATTAAGAATAATAATTATGGGTGCAAATATTACTATTCCTCATGTAGTCAGGTTGGTTTACATGCATGCCATGCAGAGGCGATGGATAATACGCATCACTATGCAGAGACCAGATCGCTCGGGCATTAATGGGGAGAAGGCCATACTCTGATCGAACCTACAGGGACAGGCGCTCATACCTACACCTGAGTGAGGCAGACTGCATTTGCAGGCTGCAATTTAGAAAGGAGGTCATCACCGAGATCTGCCAGCTAGTCAGGGCAGACACACAGTCAAGAAGGACTGCCCTACCTGTGGAAGTGAAACATAGAAACATAGAAACATAGAAAATAGGTGCAGGAGCAGGCCATTCAGCCCTTCTAGCCTGCACCGCCATTCAATGAGTTCATGGCTGAACATGAAACTTCAGTACCCCCTTCCTGCTTTCTCGCCATAACCCTTGATCCCCCGAGTAGTAAGGAATTCATCTAACTCCCTTTTGAATATATTTAGTGAATTGGCCTCAACTACTTTCGGTGGTAGAGAATTCCACAGGTTCGCCACTCTCTGGGTGAAGAAGTTTCTCCTCATCTCGGTCCTAAATGGCTTACCCCTTATCCTCAGACTGTGACCCCTGGTTCTGGACTTCCCCAACATTGGGAACATTCTTTCTGCATCTAACCTGTCTAAACCCGTCAGAATTTTAAACGTTTCCATGAGGTCCCCTCTCATTCTTCTGAACTCCAGTGAATACAAGCCCAGTTGATCCAGTCTTTCTTGATAGGTCAGTCCCACCATCCCGGGAATCAGTCTGGTGAATCTTCGCTGCACTCCCTCAATAGCAAGAATGTCCTTCCTCAAGTTAGGAGACCAAAACTGTACACAATACTCCAGGTGTGGCCTCACCAAGGCCCTGTACAACTGTAGCAACACCTCCCTGCCCCTGTACTCAAATCCCCTCGCTATGAAGGCCAACATGCCATTTGCTTTCTTAACCGCCTGCTGTACCTGCATGCCAACCTTCAATGACTGATGTACCATGACACCCAGGTCTCGTTGTACCTTCCCTTTTCCTAATCTGTCACCATTCAGATAATAGTCTGTCTCTCTGTTTTTACCACCAAAGTGAATAACCTCACATTTATCCACATTATACTTCATCTGCCATGCATTTGCCCACTCACCTAACCTATCCAAGTCACTCTGCAGCCTAATAGCATCCTCTTCGCAGCTCACACTGCCACCCAACTTAGTGTCATCCGC
The DNA here is from genome assembly GCF_044704955.1 of Pristiophorus japonicus. NCBI lineage: Eukaryota > Metazoa > Chordata > Chondrichthyes > Pristiophoridae > Pristiophorus > Pristiophorus japonicus. The sequence continues at coordinate 147,765,712 of NC_091983.1, forward strand.
AAATTTGGAGATACTACATTTAATCCCCTCGTCTAAATCATTAATGTACAATGTAAACAGCTGGGGTCCCAGCACAGAACCTTGCGGCACCCCACTAGTCACTGCCTGCCATTCTGAAAAGTACCCGTTTACTCCTACTCTTTGCTTCCTGTCTGACAACCAGTTCTCAATCCACGTCAGCACACTACCCCCAATCCCATGTGCTTTAACTTTGCACATTAATCTCTTGTGTGGGACCTTGTCGAAAGCCTTCTGAAAGTCCAAATATACCACATCAACTGGTTCTCCTTTGTCCACTTTACTGGAAACATCCTCAAAAAATTCCAGAAGATTTGTCAAGCATGATTTCCCTTTCACAAATCCATGCTGACTTGGACCTATCATGTCACCATTTTCCAAATGCGCTGCTATGACATCCTTAATAATTGATTCCATCATTTTACCCACTACTGAGGTCAGGCTGACCGGTCTATAATTCCCTGCTTTCTCTCTCCCTCCTTTTTTTAAAAAGTGGGGTTACATTGGCTACCCTCCACTCGATAGGAACTGATCCAGAGTCAATGGAATGTTGGAAAATGACTGTCAATGCATCTGCTATTTCCAAGGCCACCTCCTTAAGTACTCCGGGATGCAGTCCATCAGGCCCTGGGGATTTATCGGCCTTCAATCCCATCAATTTCCCCAACACAATTTCCCGACTAATAAAGATTTCCCTCAGTTCCCCCTCCTTACTAGACCCTCTGACCCCTTTTATATCCGGAAGGTTGTTTGTGTCCTCCTTAGTGAATACCGAACCAAAGTACTTGTTCAATTGGTCTGCCATTTCTTTGTTCCCCGTTATGACTTCCCCTGATTCTGACTGCAGGGGACCTACGTTTGTCTTTACTAACCTTTTTCTCTTTACATACCGATAGAAACTTTTGCAATCCGCCTTAATGTTCCCTGCAAGCTTCTTCTCGTACTCCATTTTCCCTGCCCTAATCAAACCCTTTGTCTTCCTCTGCTGAGTTCTAAATTTCTCCCAGTCCCCGGGTTTGCTGCTATTTCTGGCCAATTTGTATGCCACTTCCTTGGCTTTAATACTATCCCTGATTTCCCGAGATAGCCACGGTTGAGCCACCTTCCCTTTTTTATTTTTACGCCAGACAGGAATGTACAATTGTTGTAATTCATCCATGCGGTCTCTAAATGTCTGCCATTGCCCATCCACAGTCAACCCCCTAAGTATCATTCGGCAATCTATCCTAGCCAACTCACGCCTCATACCTTCAAAGTTACCCTTCTTTAAGTTCTGGACCATGGTCTCTGAATTAACTATTTCATTCTCCATCCTAATGCAGAATTCCACCATATTATGGTCGCTCTTCCCCAAGGGGCCTCGCACAATGAGATTGCTAATTAATCCTCTCTCATTACACAACACCCAGTCTAAGATGGCCTCCCCCCTAGTTGGTTCCTCGACATATTGGTCTAGAAAACCATCCCTTATGCACTCCAGGAAATCCTCCTCCACCGTATTGCTTCCAGGTCACTGCAGCACTTGCCTTCTATGTTTCTGGCTCATTTCAAGCAGCAACTGGGGATATGTGCTGCATCTCGCAGCACGCCACACATTGCTGCATTTGACAGGTGACTGCTGCACTGTATGCCAAAAGGAACCAGTTCATCAATTTCCCTATGATCACGCAGGCCATGCAAGACAGGGCTGTGGGGTTCTCCAGAATTGCTGGCTTCCCAAAGGTACAGGGTGCAATCGACTGTACCCACATTGCCTTGAGAGCATCTTTGGACGATTCCAAGGTTTATCGCAACAGGAAAGGGTTCCATTCCCTAAATATGCAGCTCGTTTGCGATGATCTGCATTGGATCATGGCAGTGGATGCCAAATACCCAGGTAGCATCCATGATGCTTTCGTCCTGCTTGAGTGTGTTATATCTATGATGTTTCAGGAGCTGCCAGAAGGGCACAGCTGGTTGCTCGGGGACAAAGGGTACGGGCTCGCCACCTGGCTTATGACCACCCTACGCAATCCCCGCACTGAGCCAGAGCGTCGGTACAACATGTCGCACATAATGACACGGAGCATCATAGAGAGGACAATTGGCATACTGAAGCAGCGTTTCCGATGCCTGGACCACTTTGGAGGCTGCCTGCAATATGCCCCTCACCACGTCGGTCAGTTTATTGTCATGTGCTGCATGCTGCACAACTTGGCCATCATGAGAGGCCAGGCACTGGACATTGACGATCTTCCTGAGAGGAGAAGGGGGGGGCGGGAAAGAGGAGGATGAGGAGGCTGACAATGAGAAGGAGGAACAACAGCAGGAGGACGAGGAGGACCAGCAGCAGGGGGAGGAGGACGAACCCATGCCACCACCTCAACCCGCAGCGACGACGGCGGAAAAAGCGGCCCCGTGCATCTATAGCCATAGCTAGACTTGTGTCAGCACCTAATCTGTGATCGCTTTGCTGCCTGAAGGCTAAAAGAGCCAACAGTGCTGACTCTTTGCACCAGTTAGTGTGAAAAAATGTACATAATAATGTATGTAATGTTGTGTTGGATTATCTTGGTTTAACTCAAAAAAATAATGTGCAGGATTCTGGTTAAATTTTAAAAATAATTCGGTGTTTTAAACATTTGTACAGTTTTACTTAACTTTGATAAAAACTTTTGCATCAAACTGTAAACTTTTCAACAAAGAAAACAACAAGTAGCAACAAACAAACAAACTCGAGCTGCAGCCATCTCTCCCCCCCCCCTTATTCAAAGCCCTTAGCGCTGTACACCCCTCTTGCCCCTGTTGTTGCCTCTACCCCTACCCGTGTCCGTTGTCTCAGACTTCTGCTTCCTCACCCTGACCCCAAGTTTTTTTCTGCTTTCTGTGCCAAGGCGCATTTGTTGTTGGTGGGGTTGGACAGGGATCGACCTCACAGACAGCATTGTGGAAGGCCCGGGTTCATCGTCGGATGTTTCTTCAGCTTGTGGATCAACCCACGGCACACTACCTGAGGTTATTTCTGGGGATTGGAAAGTGAGTGTCAGCAGTTGAAGCTGCCAATTGCTGTTGGGCAATGACAGCCTGGCTGTGTCCACATATTGCAGCAGCTATCTCTGACATCCCCTCCCTAAACTGTCCCGACACTGCTCCCATTCCTTCAGACAGTGTTGCTACTTCTACTGACAGTCCCGCTAATTCTACCCTCACCCCACCCATGGTGTCCAGGAGTGATCTCGTTAGCTCAATGCTCTCCCTACTCATTCCCATGATCTGTTCTATGTCCCCTGCATCCTGCATTTCAGGTTGAGCTCTCCTTCCCACCCTCCTCGGCCGTCTCCCAGGAATGGCTTGCTGCAACCCACTGGGACCCACAGCCTCAGACTGTACCCCATGAAATATCACGTCGGTTTTAGCGCTCAGCAAAGGGCTTGGCGTCCTCAGGGGGTTCACCGGCACCAATTCCAATGTAACCATCTCATTATTGGGGTCTTCCTGCTGCCCTTCATTGTCCTGCTCATCCTCGTCCTGAAGTTGAAGAAGAATATCTGAACTGACAGCTTCCTGATCTTCTGCTTCAGCTTCTGTCTCTTCATGATCTGCAACATCTGCAAAACTTAACAGAGCAGATGTTTGGTTAGCAGCAGGAGACGGGGCAGGGTGACATGAGTACGCGGGTGACACGAGTACGCGGGTGACACAGCGCAGGCTCTTTTAAAAGCCCACGATGCCAACCCAGACTGTGCAATTTGCAGGGCTTACCCTCTCTCGGTAACCTGGGCCCAGCGTCCACATTGGTGGTTGATCTTCTCTTGCGAGATTTAATCATATCAGCGATCCTCTGTTCCACCGCTGTTAGTTGCAGCCTACTTGGCGCACCTCCTCCAGTTTTTGACCTTTCTCAGTTGATCAGTGATACCTTCCTCTGCAAAGATGAAAATAGAGCTTTTTAGAGAGGGCCTTTCTGTTGTGGTGGCCACACACACACACACACACACACACACAAACACATGTCACATTTACAAATGTAATTGCAGTGCATAAATAAAAATATTACTTACAGTATCTGCTTGGCCAAGGTCCTGCCATTTTTTTTGACCTTCACGCCGCTTCTTAGAGCCATGGCCACTGCACTGAACTCTTCTGCAACTTGGTCCCAAAGTTTTGCTAGTAGAGGGGGTTTCAGCTTATTTTATCCCATTCTTCCTTTGTTCTCAAGCACATCCCATCTCCTCTCAATGATGTCTACCAGGGACTCAATTTCTTCTGCTAGAAATCTCTTGTCCCTTCTCCGTCTCCTTCTCCTTCCCCTTCCCTTGGATCCATCTTTTGCAGCTAAAATTTAAATGTCCAGATCCAGCTCCGATCCCAATGTGTTCTCACAAGCTCTTGATCCAGACCAGGAAGTTCACTGTGGATGTGTGGACACACCAGTCACGTGAAAAAAGTTTTTTTTTTTTTTTTTTTTAAAAACGGCGCATGCTCACTGACTTTTCGGCACATACTTGAAGCTCCACCCCCAGAATTAAGTTCGGGTATCGCAGCGGCAAAATTAAATTTTACTTTGCGAAAGTTGTATTTTTTTTGTGCAATCAGGCACAAAAAAAAATCGGCTGTACATACTCCTGGGCTCCAAAAATCGGCAAAGAGGAAAATAGAGTCCTAAGGCCCCAATAATTATGTGGAAGTGAGGAACGTTGGAGTTGGATTTCCTTTTTTAAAAATTTTTGCTCCAGTGGGTCATCTCATGGTGAGCCCTGTTGGTTAGACTTATTCCCTCACCCTTCAGCTTGAAAAATGTTTGCACTGCAAATTGCTGAAGTTCGAGCAAATAATGAGGAAAATGCCAGATGTGTTATTCAAGGCATCTGGTACCTTGATGAACGAAGGGACCAACATGCTATCTCCAGTGACATTTTAGTACTGAGAAAGAAACAGAAGAATGACAGAACAAAATAGGATGAATGAGAGTCAAAACCCGTACAGAAAGAGAAATAAAGAGAGGGAAAGAAAGACTGGATTGAGAGAGAGAAAATAGAGGCAGAAAGTAAAAGTAAGAAAAACATTTTAAAATTTAAAATAAAAAATAAAAATCTGTAAAAATTTACTACCTGCAGAAGTAAGACTCCACAATTTAAACTGTTCCCATTCTGGGCCAGAGATGTTGAGTGACATTGAAGGAACATAACAGCTTAAGTACTTTTTAAATTAGATTTAAGTAGCAGCGCTAATTTTCTGCGGTGAGTTTAACTGGCAATTGAGAAAATGCAGCAACTTCATGAAACTCATGGGGAGGTTGAGGGCGAGCTGCCGTTTTCGTGAAGCTAACGGCAGAGTGGTACAAATCGTCCAGTAACTTGTGGCAATTCGTAATTCACATGGTATCTCACCACAAGTTGCTGGATGATTTCCACATTAATAACCGTGAGCAGCATTAAACTCACTGTTATTTTGGCAGCAAAACATTGGCCATTATCACTGAGGCGCACTGATTAACACTATAAATCTTTGGTCTCCATGGTACAAGCTGTTAGAGTATAACATCATGGAATGGTGGGATGCAAGTGTTTACCTGCAATTTCCTACATCTCAGGAAAGCTGTTTCAGGCAAGACTGAAAGGAGCCAAGGCTTTTCAACTAAGGTGGCATATAAGAAATAATAGATGTTTCATCATCTGGTTAGTCAGTGGGCCATTGGTACTTGTCCAACTTTCCTCTTAGTCAAGGTAAAAGGTAGGTGGAGCACATTTAAAAAAAAAACTAAACAAAGCAGAAAATAGTTTAAAACATAGCCCTGACTGCTACATATTTTAAAACATATTTTTCTGACTTTGTAGAAGCATAATAGAATCATAAATAGTAGTGAGACTGCAAGCTGATTTATTCTGCTTACAAATGCCACTCAGATCTGTCCTCTTTAATGAGCAAGGAGAACAATTCATAGTCATGTCGACTGCTTACACATCATTGAAAAAAGTAGAAATAAACCAATTGTAAAGTGTTTTTAAAATTCATACACGAATAAAATGCATGATTTTTTATTTATTCCTAATGTTGCACACTTTTAATGAGAAAATCCCTTCCTCCCATAAAAGCACTCTGTTACTGTTTAGCAAAAATATTACAAGAAATTTTAAAAAACATTTATTGGACCAACTCTGACAATTTATGATATGCAGTAATAGGTAATAACTTCTATTAATCATGTTATCTAGGTTAAATGAAGCTGTTAAACAAGACATTTACAACTAATTAGTATTGTATAAACAACCTTAACACTGTCACCTGGGATTAAGAAGAGCTGATAAACAAACTGGCACCTGTGACCTGGTAGCACAGTGAGACAGCATACTGCTTTATGACATGATGCTTCGACAACAATTCTAAGAACTGAGAGTAACACAAGCAATGAAAAGTAACATTTTTGAAAAATGATTTTACAAAAGTTGCCACCGTCATGAGGGAGGCTATAGGTTGTTGTTGTTTTATGAGCAGCACCTAAATTGTTTTGATCTGAATATGCATAAATTGTCTTACACTCTGATAAAACATATTAAAATATCTCAAAGTAAAATACCTAATGCTCCATTTTAAAACACGTTTAGGCACCATTCACAGAAGAATTGTGCTTTGGAATTTCCCACTGGTCCTTATAAAACATAAATGTCTCGTAAACAAGATTCTGCAACAGCATCCACTATATCACGATCCTAGTCAGCTTGAATAAAAATAGTTTATAAAATAATTCATTAAAAATAATGTGCCAAGACAAAAAGCAACATCACAACATTTTATGTAGCAATCCAAGGATTCCTCGATGGTAACCTTGACAATGTGGGCGTTTGGTGCCCGTTGGAGCTTTCACGCTGACCTAGAAATCTCACAAAAGCTGACACAGCTCCAAAAGAAATGTCAGTTCAAATGATCACGAAAACCTCAAAATCAGCCTTGAATATAGCCTATGACCCGAGCCACTGCTCAGTTAAGTTAAATGGTGTTCCTTAAATAGCATTCGAACAATTTCACCAGTGATTCAGGATCACGTCACAATTCGGAGCATTTGTGAAAAACAATATTTCCATGCCTTGCCTATGATGTCAATGAGTTATGCTGACAATGCAGCGAGACGTGAGCTTGAGACACCTGGTAGAGCTCTCGTCTTCAAAATACTGCTGTAGGATCTTTTACGTCCACTTGAGAGAGGAGACGGGCCCTCGCTTTAACATCTCATTTAAAAAATGGCACCTCCAACACTGCAGTACTCCCTCAGTACTGCACTGGCATGTAAGCCTAGATTTTGTGCTCAAGTCTCTGGAGTGGAACTTGAGCCCACAGCCTTCTAAATCAGAGATGAGAGTGCTACCAACTGAGCCATGGCTAACACCATCATCCATGAACTAAATTAATGAAGGAGAATGTGAATAATGAAAGAAATCTTCTTGTAGAAGGAGAGGGCATGACTGAGGTACTGAATGAGTTCTTTGTATCTGTCTTCACAAAAGAAGAGGATGATGTTAATGTTCCCTGTAATTTTTTGGTGTTATGTGTGGCCCCTTCAAAATACCGCACATGCACGGTTTTTGCATTGAAAAGTCAGCAAGCCAGTGTGCAGATTAAAGGGAACATTGGGAGAGGAACAGCGACATTGGATCGGATAAAAATAGATAGAAAGAAGGTATATACTTTGGCATCACTCAAAGTTAACAAGTCTCCCGGGCCCAGATGTGATTCATCCTTGGTTGCTGAGAGAAGCTAGGGTGAAGATAGAAGCTCTGACCACAATCTTTCAATCCTTTTTGGATAGGAGAGTGGTGCCAGAGGACTGGAGGACTGTAGGGAGGGGGATAAATCTGGTAACTACATGCCAGTCAATCTAACATCAGTGGTGGGAGAATGACGACAGACCACTGTCGACGACAAAATTAATTCTCACTTGGAGAAGAATGGGTTATAAGGGACAGCCAGCACAGATGTGTGAAATCCAAATCATGTCTGACTAACCTGACTAAGTTCTTTGATGAAGTAACAGAAAGGGTTAATGAAGATAGTGCACCAGATGTTGTATATATAGACTTTCAAAAGGCATTTGATAAAGTACCACATAACAGATTTATTTGGAAAATAGAAGCATATGGTATTAAAAGGACGGTAACTTGGGTAAATAATTGGCAAAGGGATAGGAGGCAGAGAGTAGTGGTGAACGGATGTTTGTCTGACTGGAGGGAAGTATGTAGTGGGGTCCCCCAGGGGTCAGTATTAGGACCGTTGCTTTTCTTGTTATATGTAAATGACCTGGAATTGGCTATAGGGAGTACAATGTCAAAGTTTGTGGACTTAAACTTTGCAACGCAGTCAATAGTAAACAGGATAGTAGCAGACTTCAGGAAGACAAAGAGACTGGTGAAATGGGCAGACACATGGCAGATGCAATTTAATGCAACCAAGTGTGAATTGATGCACTTTGGGAGAAACAACATGGAGAGTCAGCATAATCTAAATTGTACTTTTTTGAGAAGGGTGCAAGAGCAGATGGACCTGCAGGGTATTCACAAAACTTGAAGGTTTGTCCACAAATCATCGCAGGACAAGTTGATAAGACAGTTGAGAAAGTGTATAGAATACTTGACTTTGTAAATAGGGATGTTGAATACAAAAAGAAGAAAGTCATGCTAAACCATTCCAAATCACTGGTTGGGCGTGAGCTGAAATGTTGTGTATAATTCTGGGCACCACACTATAGGAAAGATGTCCAGGCCCTGGAGAGGGTACAGAGGAGGTTTACCAGGATGATACCTGGGATGAAGGACTTCAGTTATGTAGAGGGATTGGAGAAGCTGGGATTGTTCTCTGAAGAACAGCAAAGGATAAGGGGAGACCTAATAGAGGTATTCAGAATTCTGAGATGTTTTGATAGAGCAAGTAAAGAGAAACTATTTAGTCTGGCAAATGGGTCAATAACCAGAAGCCATAGATTTAAAATAATTGCCAAAAGATCTAGAAGGAAAATGAGGAGAAATTATTTCACACAGAGGGTGTTAAGATCTGGAACACACTACCTGAAAGTGTGATGAAATCAGATTCTACAGTAACTTACAAAATGCAATTGGACATGTATTTGAAGAGGACTAATTTGCAGGATTATGGGGGAAAAAGCTCAGGTCTGGGACTAAATTGGACAGCTCTTTCGAAGAGCCAGCACAGGCATGACGGGCTGAATGACCCCCTATGTGAGTGAATACTTACAATACAAGATGTATTTCCTGGGGAGCTTGGGAGCATTAACTTGTTTTCGTGCATTGTCTAGCATTTTCGACTGTACAGTCACCCTTCAAAAATTATTTATTTTGGTAAGGTTACCAATAATTTAAATAATTTAAATAATTAAAATAAATTAGTAGTTTCAAGTTACAATTGATTTTTGAAACAGCAGAAGGTAATACATTTAGCATTTTAGCATAGCAGAATGCTGGCAACATATACAGGTAGAGCCTCCGAAATCCGGAAACCTCAGGACCGAGGCATTTCCGGATTTCGGGTATTTCTGGATTTGAGAACGTCTTTCTGACGCCCCAAATCCAGAAACGCCTGTTTCAACAGCCCTGGCTCTTTCCAGTGTAGGACATACTGGGGATGGAAGGACCTGTACAGATAATTGACACTGAATTCTCCAGGGGAAAATCTCTCAGTTTCCATATTAATTTTGTATCCATTGTGAGGAAATTGCTGGGCGGGGAACAAGTCCAGGCGGCGGCAGGTCTGGATTTCGGAACATTCCGAGTTTTGGAACTCCGGATTTTGGACGCTCAACCTGTATCCACAAAGGTTTAAAATTTGGCTTGACCTAGAATAGGGAGATATGTAGTCAAGCTAAATGGACCAGTCATTGGAATGTTGACTGTATTCTGACCAATGGGGGCGGGGACGGGGTGTTAAGCCTTTTCTTTTAATTGTCCAGGCCTATTGCATTGAGATAGCTCTATCTGAGAACAGCAGGATTTAGTAGCTGGGGTCCTCCACCCAAGGGGGCAATAGGATAATCATTTTCAACTCTACTGGTCAACTCCATGCACAGGGAAGGAATCAGGGCGTCAACCTATTAAAGTTTCTGTCAGGGGACAAGACAAAGGGAACAAGCAAACAAATGTTCACGGTCAGTTCAACAAATGCTGCCAAATGAGACAAGGAGGAGGTAAGTCTCCTTTAACAAGAAAACTGGCCTAGGCTTAGATAGCTGGTCAGATAAAAGGACTGTTCCAAGAAAACTTTTCTTTAAAGCTAGCTGGAAAGAGCAATGTGGCATTTGTTATGAAGAGTGGTGCAAGATCAATTCTTCTTGTGGTGAGAATCACTTCAAAGGTTACTCTATTTGTTCACAACAGCAGCAAATGAATTAGCTGATGGACTTACATCTATCCTCATCTTATTAAAGTGTGAATCAGATCACCGACTGGAAGATTATGGTATCTATTATGTATGTAAACCTGTAAATACCTTGTTTAACCACCAGAGGGCTCATCCCCTAGAGTCCCAAGGGATCCCACAATCCCTTGGGAGCACCCGTACATAAGGATGCCTCACAGGCTGGAGAGGCACTCTGGAGACCTGCAATAAAGGAGTACGGTCACACATTACTTTAAGCTTACAGTATCTGGTCAGATTCTTTATTCAAGACATAACAACTGGCGACAAGATACAGATGACGAACCCCACTGCAACAATGCAGAGAACCGTGGGCAGCCTGGAGAAATTTTTGGAGGGAGATGATTGGGAAACCTTCGTGGAGCGACTCGACCAATACTTCATGGCCAACGAGCTGGAAGGAGAAGTGAACGCTGCCAAACGAAGGGCGATCCTTCTCACCATTTGCGGGGCACCAACGTATGGCCTCATGAAAAATCTGCTCACTCCAGTGAAACCCACAGAGACGTCGTACGATGATTTGTGCACACAGGTCCGAGAGCATCTAAACCGGAAAGAAAGCGTTCTGATGGTAAGGTTCCGGTTCAACACGTACAAGAGGTCTAAGGCCAGGAAGTGGGAGCTCCATCACCGAGCTAAGGCGCTTTGCAGGACATTGCGAATTTGAAGGACACTTGGAGCACATGCTCAGGGACTTCTTTGTACTTGGCATTGACCATGAAGTAATACTTTGCAAACTTTTGACTGTAGAGATCCCAACCTTGAGTAAAGTCATAGCGCTAGCCCAGGCGTTCATCGTCACCAGTGACACTATCAAACAAAGCTCTCAGAACATGAGTGCTGATGCAAGTACTGTGAATAAAGTAATGTTGTTTCTGAATCGTAACGTACAGGGCAGGACTCACATGCATGCAGCTACACGTCAGCAGATGTCTCAGAGTCCACCATCATGGGTGGTAAATGAAAGGCCATTAACACCTTGATGGCGCTGTGGAGGCGATCATCATTTTCATTCATGCCTCTTCAAAGGATATGTTTGCAAGGGCTGTGGAACAATGGGACAACTCCAATGTATGTGCAGGCGAGCTGCAAACCCAGCAAGGCCTCAAGGCCAGTCCTGACTCCCATGTGTACTAAACTGAGAATGTGCACAAAGGAACTGATTCCCATAATTGGCAGTGCTACCGTAAAGGTCTCCTACAATGGAGCGGTGCACAATTTACCACTGGGTGGTACCGGGCAATGGGCCGACGCTGTTTGGCAGGAGCTGGCTGGGAAAGATACGCTTCAATTGGGATGATGTCCAAGCGCTCTCTTCCGTCGATGACACTTAACATGCCCAGGTCCTAAACAAGTTCCCCACGCTGTTCGAACCGGGCATCGGGAAGTTCCAAGGAGCAAAAGTGCAGATCCATTTGATTCCGAGGGCGCGACCCATCCATCACAAGGCGAGAGCGGTACTGTACATGATGAGAGAGGGTGGAGATCGAGCTGGACCGGCTGCAACGAGAGGACATCATTTCGCCAATCGAATTCAATGAGTGGGTCAGTCCGATTGTTCCAGTCCTCAAGGAAGACTGCACCGTCAGAATCTGTGGTGATAACAAAGTAACTATCAAAGTTTCTCCCTGCAGGATCAATACCCGTTACCAAAGGTAGATTGACCTATTTGTGACGTTGGCGGGAGGAAAAAATATTCACGAAGCTGGACTTGACCTCGGCCTACATGATGCAGGAGCTGGAGGAATCATCGAAGGGCCTCACCTGCATCAAAACACACAAAGGGCTCTTAATTTACAACAGATGCCTGTTTGGGATTCGATCAGCCGCGGCTATATTCCAGAGGAACATGGAAAGCTTACTGGTGTCGGTCCCACACACCGTGGTCTTCCAGGACAACATCTTGATTACAGGTCGAAACACTGTCGAGCACCTGCAGAACCTGGAGGAGGTTCTTAGTCGGCTTAATCGTGTGGGGCTCAGGTTAAAACACGAAGTGCATTTTCCTGGTGTATGAAGTGGAGTTCCTGGGGAGAAGAATCACGGCGGATGGCATCAGGCCCATCGATTCGAAGATGGAGGCAATCAAGAATGCACTGAGACCACAGAACGTGACTGAGCTGCGGTCGTTCCTCGGACTCCTGAACTACTTTGGTAACTTCTTACTGGGTCTTAGCACACTGTTAGAACCACTGCACTCTTTACTGCATAAAGGAGATGAATGGGTATGGGGTAAAAGCCAAGAAAATGCCTTTGAGAAAGCTAGGAAACTGTTATGCTCAAACAAATTGCTTGTGTTGTATGATCCATGTAAGCATTTGGTACAAGCATGTGATGCGTCATTATACAGTATCGGGTGTGTATTGCAACTAGCTAATGAATCTCGGAAATTGCAACCGGTTGCTTATGCATCCAGAAGTCTGTCTAAGGCTGAGAGGGCCTACAGCATGATCGAAAAAGAAGCGTTAGCGTGTGTTTATGGGGTAAAGAAAATACATCACTATCTGTTTGGGCTCAAATTTGAATTGGAAACCGACCATAAGCCACTTATATCCCTCTTTTCTGAAAGTAAGGGGATAAATACGAATGCATCGGCCCGCATCCAGAGATGGGCGCTCACGTTGTCCGTATACAATTACGCCATCCGCCACAGAAAACTGGTCAGGCAGAGCGAGCAGTGCAAACCATCAAGCAGAGCTTGAAGAGGGTAACTGAAGGCTCACTGCAGACTTGCCTATCCCGAGTCCTGCTTAGTTACTACACAAGACCCCACTTGCTCACTGGGGTTCCTCCCGCTGAACTGCTCATGAAAAGGGCATTTAAGACAAGGCTCTCATTAGTCCACCCTGATCTACATGAACAGGTGGAGAGCAGGCGGCTTCAACAGAATACATATCATGATCGCGCAAATGTGTCACGTGAAATCAAGATTAATGATCCTGTATTTGTGTTAAACTATGGACAAGGTTCCAAGTGGCTTCCCGGCATTGTCGTGGCCAAAGAGGGGAGTAGGGTATTTCTGGTCAAACTTTCAAATGGACTCACCTGCAGAAAACACTTAGACCAAACCAAACTCAGATTCACAGACTATCCAGAACAACCCACAATAGACTCTGCCTTTTTTGACCCCTCAACACACACACAAGTGGGAACCGATACAGTGGTTGACCACGAAGCAGAATCCATCACCTGCAGCAGCCCAGCAGGACTCACCACACCCAGCAGCCCAGCGAGGGCCCAACAAACGACTCACCAAAACCAGCATTTGCACCGAGACGATCAACCAGGGAAAGGAAGGAAGTTACACTATTGACTTTGGGGGGGTGGGGGCGGGGTGTGGAGTGTTGTTATATATATAAACCTGTAAATACCTTGTTTAACCACCAGAGGGCTCATCCCCTAGAGTCCCAAGGGATCCCACAATCCCTTGGGAGCACCTGTACATAAGGAAGGGCACTCTGGAGACTTGCAATAAAGGACTACGGTTACACATTACTTTAAGCTTACAGTATCTGGTCAGATTCTTTATTCAAGACATAACAGTAGCCAGTCCATATAATGTCATATTATTATATTACTAGATGCTGGACATAACGGGCAAATTCCTGAGTGTAAGGCACATAGGGCCCACTTATGGATTGACCAGTAATACTGAACACGGGAGAACTAGTTAAAACCGGTTCTTTCAACAGCTGACCAGTGGTGACTCATCTGAGCCACAAGCAGTTTAAAAACCGAGGGGTTGTGCTGTTAGCTCAGAGTGCAGCAGCACAGAATGGGAAACTTGAGAGTTCGGTAAGTGGGAGAGTTCGGTGAAGTGGGGGCGGGAGGTGTTGCTTCGCCTTGTTTTTCCTAACTTCTTCCGCAGAGTGGCTGCGTACCTCAGCGAGAGCAGACCGAGGCCAGAGAGCAGGGATAAAAGCCATAGCAGACCACAGCATACGGCCAGTGTGTCCTCCTAGACTAGTTTCAATCGCCTGGTTGGGTCAGAGAGGAATTTTCCCAGATTTTTTCCCCCAATTGGCCTGGGTTTTTAAATCTATTTTTTTTGCCTCTCCCAGGAGATCGCAGGGCTCCAGGTGGGGAGAACTCTGCAGTGTGACATCACAGGTAAGGCAGGTAAGTGATTGGTAGTGATTGTGGGCTAAGTTTTTCTTTTAAATTAACATATAGCATATAACTAAATTCTAAAAACTAACCTTTATTTGTTTAACTAATTTAACAAACTATATAGGGTACTAAACTAATTAATAAAATAAAACAATGGGAAAACAGGAGATGTATTGCTGCTGCAATATATGGGAGCTTCCGGACGTTTTGGTCCAGGGCGACTACATCTGCGGAAAGTGTTCCCGGCTCGACGAACTTCGGCTCCGAGTTGAGGAGCTGGAGTCCGAGCTGCAGACATTGTGAGACATCAGGGAGGGAGAAAGTTACCTGGACCTTTTGCTCCAGGAGGCAGCCACGCCCTCTAGATCAAATACTTTAGGATTGACACGTGGTCAGGGACAGGAGGGTGTGACTGTGAGTGAAGCAGGTACGGGGATCCAGGAGGTAGTATTGCAGGAGCCTCGGTACCTGCACTTGTCCAATAGATTTGAGGTTCTTGCAACCCTTGTGAACAAGTGTGCAGACTGCGGGGTGGACGAGCAGACTGACCAAGGCACCGTGGTGCAGAAAGCCATTCAAGTGGGGGGAGTAAAGAGGCAGATGGTTGTAGTAGGGGACAGTTTAGTTCGGGCATTGATATGGATAGAGCAGGCGTCCCGAAGGCTGTGATGTCTACCCGGTGCCAGGGTAAAGGGCATCTCATCCGGGCTGGAGAAGAAATTGGAATGGGAGAGGTAGGATCCAGTTGTCGTGATACACATAGGTAGGACTAAGGAAGAGGTTCTGCTGAGAGAGTTTGAACAGCTAGGGACTAAATTGAAAAGCAGAACCACAAAGGTAATAATCTCCGCATTATTACCTGAGCCACGAGCAAATTGGCATAGGGTCAATAGAATCAGGGAGATGAATACGTGGCTCAGAGGTTGGTGTGGGAGAAGTGGGTTTGCATTCGTGGGGCACTGGCACCAATACTCGGGAAAGAGAGAGCTGTTCCGTGGGGACGGACTACACCTGAACTATGCTGGGACCAGAGTTCCAGCGAACCGAATAACTAGGGAGGTAGACAGGGCTTTAAACTAAATGGGGGGGGGTGCGGTGCGGGGAGGGGAGGATGGTCGCAGTGGAGAGAAATCTAGAATGCTAAAGAGAAAAGAAAAGGAAGTATTGCATGAAAGTGATTGTGGTAAGGATAAGCAGATTACGTCAGGAAGGGACAGAGCATACAAACAAAAGAGTGCACTAAAAATAGGGCCCAGGTAAGAAAAAAATGAGACAAATAGGGCTATAGTTCAAAATAATGTTAAGATGTCTAATAATGTTAAAAAGACAAATCTAAAAGCATTGTATCTGAATGCATGAAGCATCTGTAATAAGGTAGGCAAATTAACAGCGCAAATAGATGTAAACGGATACGATATAGTTGCTTCCTCGATGAACGCTGGGACTTTTTATTGGCCTCGGACGCTGCCCCGGACTCACGCCTCCTTGACGAACGCTGGGCCTTTTTATAGGCTTCGGACGCTGCCCCGGACTCCCAACTCCTCGACAAACGCTGGGCCTTTTTATAGGCCTCGGACGCTGCCCCGGACTTCTCGACCAATATGTCGAGGAACTAACTAGAGAGCTGGCCATCCTAGTCTGGGTGATGTGTAATGAGAAGGGACTAATTAGCAATCTTGTTGTGCGAGGCCCCTTGGGGAAGAGTGACCATAATATGGTAGAATTCTTTATTAAGATGGAGAGTGACACAGTTAATTCTGAAACTAGGGTCTTGAACTGAAGGAAAGGTAACTTCGACGGTATGAGGCGTGAATTGGCTAGAATAGACTGGCAAAGGCTACTTAGAGTTGACGGTGGATAAGCAATGGCAAACATTTAAGGATCACATGGATGAACTTCAGCAATTGTACATCCCTGCCTGGAGTAAAAATAAAATGGGGAAGGTGGCTCAACCATGGCTAACAAGGGAAATTAAGGATGGTGTTAAAGCCAAGGAAGAGGCATATAAATTGGCTAGAAAAAGCAACAAACCTGAGGACTGGGAGAAATTTAGAATTCAAGAGAGGAGGACTAAGGGTTTAATTAAGAGGGGGAAAATAGAGTACGAGAGGAAGCTTGCAGGGAACATAAAAACTGACTGCAAAAGCTTCTATAAATATGTGAAGAGAAAAAGATTAGTGAAGACTAGTAGAAAAGATTAGTAGGTCCCTTGCAGTCGGATTCAGGTGAATTTATAATGGGGAACAAAGAAATGGCAGACCAATTGAACAAATACTTTGGTTCTGTCTTCACGAAGGAAGACACAAATAACCTTCCGAATGTACTCGGGGACAGTGGGTCTAGTGAGAAGGAGGAACTGAAGGATATCCTTATTAGGCAGGAAATTATATTAGGGAAATTGATGGGATTGAAGGCCAATAAATCCCTAGGGCCTGATAGTCTACATCCCAGAGTACTTAAGGAAGTGGCCCTAGAAATAGTGGATGCATTGGTGATCATTTTCCAACAATCTATCGACTCTGGATCAGTTCCTATGGACTGGAAGGTAGCTAATGTAACACCACTTTTTAAAAAAAAAGAGGGAGAGAGAAAGCGGGTAATTATAGACCGGTTATGTGGTGGGGAAATGTTGGAATCAATCATTAAAGATGAAATAGCAGCGCATTTAGAAAGCAGTGACAGCATCGGACCAAGTCAGCATTGATTTATGAAAGGCAAATCATGCTCGACGAATCTTCTGGAATTTTTTGAGGATGTAACTAGCAGAGTGGACAAGAGGGAACCAGTGGATGTGGTGTATTTGGACTTTCAAAAGGCTTTTGACAAGGTCCCACACAAGAGATTGGTGTGCAAAATCAAAGCACATAGTATTGGTGGTAACGTACTGACGTGGATAGAGAACTGGTTGGCAGACAGGAAGCAGAGAGTCGGGATAAACAGGTCCTTTTCAGAATGGCAGGCAGTGACTAGTGGAGTGCCACAGGGCTCAGTGCTGGGACCCCAGCTCTTTACAATATACATTAACGATTTAGATGAAGGAATTAAGTGTAATATCTCCCAAGTTTGCGGATGACACTAAACTGGGTGGTGGTGTGAGCTGTGAGGAGGACACTAAGAGACTGCAGGGTGACTTGGACAGGTTAGGTGGACAGGGGCAAATGCATAGCAGATGCAGTATAATGTGGATAAATGTGTGGTTATCCATTTTGGGGGCAAAAACATGAATGCAGAATATTATCTGAATGGCGGCAGATTAGGAAAAGGGGAGGTGCAACGAGAACTGGGTGTCAATGGTTCATCAGTCACTGAAAGTGGGCATGCAGGTAAAGCAGGCAGTTAGGAAGGCAAATGGTATGTTGACCTTCATTGCAAGAGAATTTGAGTACAGGAGCAAGGATGTCTGACTACAGTTATACAGGGCCTTGCTGAGACCACACCTGGAGTGTTGTGTGCAGTTTTGGTCTCCTTACTTAAGAAAGGATATACTTGCCATAGAGGGAGTGCAGCGAAGGTTCACCAGACTGATTCCTGGGATGGCAGGACTATCGTATGAGGAGAGATTGGGTCGACTCGGCCTGTATTCACTAGTTTAGAAGAATGAGAGGGGACCTCATTGAAACGTATAAAATTTTGACCGGTTGGACAGACTGGATGCGGGGAGGATGTTTCCCCTGGCTGGGAAGTCTAGAACAAGGGGTCACGGTCTCAGGATACGAGGTAGGAAATTTAGGACCGAGATGAGGAGAAATATTTTCACTCGGAGGGTGGTGAACCTGTGGAATTCTCTGCCATAGAAGGTTGTGGAGGCCAAATCATTGAATATATTTAAGAAGGAGATAGATAGATTTCTAGACACAAAAGGCATCAAGGGGTATGAGGAAAAAGCAGAAATATGGTATTGAGATAGAGGATCAGCCATGATCATATTGAATGGCATTGCAGGCTCGATGGGGTGAATGGCCTACTACTGCTCCTATTTTCTATGTTTCTAACATCTTAAGCAGTCTCAAAATTTGTAACATCTGTTTGAATCACTCGCTTTTATTCTGGTTTGTTTATCTCTCTCCTTTACCGCTTCTCTTTTTCTTCTACTTTTCTCATCCTCTGTTTCTCTCTCTTGCTTCCCACTTTTGCCTACTTTTTTGTCCTCTTTGGTTTCTCTCCCACTTCCGTTTCTCTTGCTTTGCTCTCTCTTCTTGATCGACTCTTTCCAGCATTTCTTTCTCGCATGATACATTCCAGTAGCTAGTCTATGTAGTCAGTGTTCTATTATGATCCCTGGGTCCTGCCATGATTTATCTCGATGTTGGACTGAAAAAGGTGCACTTCAGATCACAGAAGACATGAGGTTTGCTTACAAGACTGAGCAGCGAAACTGAACACGAGAACATATTTAGCATTGAAAACCCCAAAACTGTGACATACAACTTACACACGAGGTCTTGTCTACCCACGATGGAATCTTGATGTACCACCTTCACACTGCTGTAGTAGTAGCATAAAAAGTGCTAGCAAGCTGAATTAGATGGCCCCAGATATGCCTTTGATTACGTCAAACACCTTATGAGACCTCTCCCCACTGGGATAACTGCTATTTGAATTAAAAATGTTCATCTATTCCTAGGATAAAGTGACTCAAACGATAAATAAATGCAGCTGTCATTCATGGTATGGTTCAAAGACAGTAAACTAGTGTCCCAGATGGTCTGTCTCCAGCCAACCAAGATGACAATTAGTCAGAGTGACTTGATCAATGCCTATACAAATAGGCACCTACGGCGCATCAGATTAAAAGGCATTAAGCACTTAGTAATATTTTCCTACATTGCAAGTGCTAAATAAAAGTAAGTTGTTGTTGTATTAATATATCAAGGCCAACTAGCGCCATAGTAACCATATATAGCTCCATCATGCATGGACCTAGATTTCCTCACAATGTCTTTTCCAGCCAGACCTATATCATATCAATCCTAGTTCAATCCAGAGACTCAAAGCTGGCAGTGATACAGATTTAAAGTGACCAGCTACATCTTCAATAAATGGATAATACAGAATATAGGAATAAAAAAATATATGAACTTTACAATTTAAATGGTGATAGAACGTCTATTCATCACAGCTACCTCTCATAAACAAAACACTCACATGGTGCCTTACACGAGAAGTAGTGGACTACGAGCAAGAAATGATCAAAAGCATCTTTACAGAGGTATGTTCTGAGGTGGAAAGAATCAGCTACGGTTCCCATAGTGCCTTTAGCTGGAAAGTGCATGTGTGTGGACCTCAGGCAAGAGCAGGAACCAGCTCATCGATGTTACCTCATACAGTTGAATAAGCTGTTGACACTCAAATCGTATTAACTCACACAAGAATGGCCTTTGAGAGAGGAATCAGAAGTTGCGCTGTACTGGTAGAACCACACCCTGTTCAGGAGTGGGGAAGGGAAAGAAAACAAAAAAAAAAACTCGATTTCAGAGACTTATAAGGAATACTGGTGAAAATACTGTGTGCTACTGTTAAATGTCTGAAAATAGGTGAAATATTTTACTTTTGTTTAAAACATTAAAAAAGTCAACAGAGAACTGCCAGGTAAGAGCAGCTATTACTGGTTACTGTGGTGAAAAGTTTGTATTTTTCGACGTTCAGATGACTTCAGTGCTCTGTAGTGGGAATTCCAACTGCGATGCTGCTGAGAGTCACCACCTGTCCAAGCAGCCAATCACATTGCAATTTCTCACAAATAGGGAACCAAGAAATGAGAAACTGCTTTTATCCAGACTTTTAATAAATAGTACAGAGAGCAAAACAAAGATTGGAACTCTCACATGGGGTAATCTGAAATATCATGAACAAACAAGTTTCTTAAAAAATGTAATTTGTATCATAATGGAAAAAATTGACACTCCACAAATTTAAAATTAGTTTTTCAGGGCCATAATGTTTAACTAACAGTCAATACTCTTAAAACCTCAGTTATACCTATTCCAACAAGGTTAAACATTTAATGGGGTATTTAACAGTGAAAATGCCATAGAAGAGCCCAGGTTTTCATCAGTTGCACTGGTTGCCAGTTATGGGGGAGGGGGGGCGGTGGAAGAGGGGGTTCAGCACAGCCAGTGTCAGAGCGATGAATGACTGACCACAACCTAAGGATTTCCTGTTTAGATGCATCCTGAAGTTGCAGTCAGTTTCAAAGGGGTAATAACAGTGAACGCTATTAGTTTGCCGTTATTACCCACCGCAAATTCCAGGCCATTGTTCAGAATACCACAGAAAATGAAACAGATCTTACATCAGGAGAGCAGAAAGAAGCTTTGGAAAAGAACTGCGTCCTCAATTATATTATTTAATGGCAACTTGTAGGAGGAAACAGATACCTTGTTCAGACCACGTGGGTTATCCTAAATCAGTGCAGACTGCTCGGAGTCGAGGAATAACGACTTTCAGAGTAATTAAAATGGAGTTAAAGTGGTTAATGTAATTAAATAAATGACTTCACTACTGATGTTATAAAGCAGAAGCTACATTCACTCTCTTCCTTTGAGATTCATATATTTTGATTCACAAAAACATTACATCTCTTTGAAGTTAACTGCTTGCACTGATTATTTCACACACTTGCTCACAAAATATCATCTCTTATACTACTACTAATACTGGCAGGAATGGGTGGTTTGAGAATTAGTGAATTAAGATTTAAAAATAATATTTTTAAAGTATAGATTAAAAAAACAATTCTAATAATCTACTTTGGATGTTCTTTTAACCTGTTCCTTCCAATTTTCAAATGTGTTTTTAAGCAATGGAACACTTTCCAGCTGAGCGGGCAGCAAGTTATCTGCCCCATTATTGCCAAAACTGTTCTTCAGTGTGCAATGAGTCATTAAGAGCTGTGAGAGAAAGGCTACAAAGGAAGAACCTACCATAAGAACATAAGAACATAAGAATTAGGAACAGGAGTAGGCCATCTAGCCCCTCGAGCCTGCTCCGCCATTCAATAAGATCATGGCTGATCTGGCCGTGGACTCAGCTCCACTTACCCGCCCGCTCCCCATAACCCTTAATTCCCTTATTGGTTAAAAATTTATCTGTGATTTGAATACATTCAATGAGCTAGCCTCAACTGCTTCCTTGGGCAGAGAATTCCACAGATTCACAACCCTCTGGGAGAAGAAATTCCTTCTCAACTCGGTTTTAAATTGGCTCGCCCATATTTTGAGGCTGTGCACCCTAGTTCTAGTCTCCCCGACTAGTGGAAACAACCTCTCTGCCTCTATTTTGTCTATCCCTTTCATTATTTAAATGTTTCTATTAGATCACCCCTCATCCTTCTGAACGCCAACGAGTAAAGACCCTGTCTACTCAATCTATCATCATAAGGTAACCCCCTCATCTCCGGAATCAGCCTAGTGAATCGTCTCTGTACCCCCTCCAAAGCTAGTATATCCTTCCTTAAGTAAGGTGACCAAAACTGCACGCAATACTCCAGGGGCGGCCTCACCAATACCCTGTACAGTTGCAGCAAGACCTCCCTGCTTTTGTACTCCATCCCTCTCGCAATGAAGGCCAACATTCCATTCGCCTTCCTGATTACCTGCTGCACCTGCAAACTATTTGATTTTACGTTTTAAAGTTTAATTTGTTTTAATTGCCGGTGCTTTTAGTGTCCCCTTCCCTTTTATAGGGGGCACTGGGGAAAAATTGTGATTTTAGTGCCCAAAAAAAAACCAAAAAAAAAAGAAAAACACAAAAAAAAAACAAAAAAAGGAAAAAAAGGGCCTTGTAAATGTCTGGTGTGTCACCCAGGTCGGGTGGCACGGTTTAATGTTTTATGTTTTGCAGGTAGACTCTAAAAGAGTTTCATGCACAAGGACCCCCAGGTCCCTCAGCACCGCAGCATGTTGTAATTTCTCCCCATTCAAATAATATTCCCTTTTACTGTTTATTTTTTCCCCAAGGTGGATGACCTCACATTTTCCAACATTGTATTCCATCTGCCAAACCTTAGCCCATTTGCTTAACCTATCTAAATCTCTTTGCAGCCTCTCTGTGTCCTCTACACAACCCGCTTTCCCACTAATCTTTGTGTCATCTGCAAATTTTGTTACACGACACTCTGTCCGCTCCTCCAGGTCATCTATGTATATTGTAAACAGTTGTGGTCCCAGCACCGATCCCTGTGGCACACCACTAACCACCGATTTATACCTGAAAAGGACCCATTTATCCCAACTCTCTGCTTTCTGTTAGCCAGCCAATTCTCTATCCATGCTAATACATTTCCGCTGACTTCGCGTACCTTTATCTTCTGCAGTAACCTTTTGTGTGGCACCTTATCGAATGCCTTTTGGAAATCTAAATACACCACATCCATCGGTACACCTCTATCCACCATGCTCGTTATATCCTCAAAGAATTCCAGTAAATTAGTTAAACATGATTTCCCCTTCATGAATCCATGTTGCGTCTGCTTGATTGCACTATTCCTATCCAGATGTCCCGCTATTTCTTCCTTAATGATAGCTTCAAGCATTTTCCCCACTACAGATGTTAAACTAACCGGCCTATTGTTACCTCTCTTTTGTCTGCTCCCTTTTTTAAGCAGAGGCGTAACATTAGCTGCTTTCCAATCCGCTGATACCTCCCCAGAGTCCAGAGAATTTTGGTAGATTATAACGAATGCATCTGCTATAACTTCTGCCATCTCTTTTAATACCCTGGGATGCATTTCATCAGGATCAGGGGACTTGTCTACCTTGAGTCCCATTAGCCTGTCCAGCACTACCTCCCTAGTGATAGTAATTGTTTCAAGGTCCTCCCTTCCCACATTCCCGTGACCAGCAATTTTTGGCATGGTTTTTGTGTCTTCCACTGTGAAGACCGAAGCAAAATAATTGTTTAAGGTCTCAGCCATTTCCACATTTCCCATTACTAAATCCCCCTTCTCATCTTCTAAGGGACCAACATTTACTTTAGTCACTCTTTTCCTTTTTATATATCGGTAAAAGCTTTTACTATCTGTTTTTATGTTTTGCACAAGTTTACTTTCTTAATCTATCTTTCCTTTCTTTATTGCTTTCTTAGTCATACTTTGCTGTCGTTTAAAATTTTCCCAATCTTCTAGTTTCCCACTAACCTTGGCCACCTTATACGCATTGGTTTTTAATTTGATACTCTCCTTTATTTCCTTGGTTATCCCTTCTCTTACCGCCCTTCTTTTTCACTGGAATATACTTTTGTTACACACTATGAAAGAGCTCCTTAAAAGTCCTCCACTGTTCCTCAATTGTGCCACCGTTTAGTCTATGTTCCCAGTCTACTTTAGCTAACTCTGCCCTCATCCCACTGTAGTCCCCTTTGTTTAAGCTTAGTATGCTCGTTTGAGATACTACTTCCTCACCCTCAATCTGGATTACAAATTCAACCATACTGTGATCGCTCATTCCGAGAGGATCTTTTACTCGGAGATCGTTTATTATTCCTTTGAACTCTCTTCCCTTCCTGTCATAAAGTACCTAACCTCGACTCGGCACCTCAACCACCATGGCCAATTTGAAAACTTGCCAGCTGTGGAATCAAATCCATATTTCATCACACCATCTGTTGGAAACCTGTTACAAATTAAACGGAGATGTCTGAACCATTCATCCACCAGTTGTGGCAATATCTGCAGTCCATGACAGAAAGTTTTTCATTGAAATAGGCATCAGTAATTTCCATTTTTTTTACAATTCCTCTTTTCTATATCCAGTCATATTGATTTCACTGTGGTCAAATGCACTGTGGCGTATGGTGGTTATAATGTAGACATGCTGATACAGGTCTCTATGAGCTGTCTTCTTGATCTTGAGATACCAAGTGGAACCAACTCAATAATGGCATAGACAGATTATTCAAATTTTAAAAGATCAATATAAACACGATATATATGAATGTGGAATAAGAACATAAGAAATAGGAGCAGGAGTTGGACAACTGGCCCCACCAGCCTGCTCCGCAATTCAATAAGATCATGGCTGATCTGATCATGGACTCAGCTCCACTTCCCTGCCCTCTCCCCATAACCCTTTACTCACTCATCGCTCAAAAATCTGTCTATTTCCTCCTTAAATATATTCAATGACCCAGCCTCCACAGCTCTCTGGGGCAGAGAATTCCATTGATTTACAACCCTCAGAGAAGAAATTCCTCCTCATCTCAGTTTTAAATGGGTGGCCCCTTATTCTGAGACTATGGGCCCAAGTTTCCACAGGAGTTGCTCCTATTTTTTTGGAACATCTAGTTTTTTTTTTGGAGTATCTTAATCACAATTCTCCATATGTAGTTTCCTCCAGTTTCAGTGAGTTAGTTCAGTTTCTTTTTAGTTCTGTTTTTTTTTTCCAAAAGGGGGCGTTACCAGCCACTTACGCCTGTTTTGGCCATTTAAGCAAGTTTAGACAGCGAAAAGTTACTCCAAACTAACTTAGGCCAGCGTATGTGTCCTCTCTGAAAAATCTTGCGGACACTTTAGAAATTAGGCGTGGGTAGTCAGAGATTGTGGGGAGGAGGGTGAGGGGGAGAGAGAGGAGGGTGAGGGGGAGAGAGAGGAGGGTGAGGGGGAGAGAGAGGAGGGTGAGGGGGAGAGAGAGGAGGGTGAGGGGGAGGGGGAGAGAGAGGAGGGTGAGGGGGAGGGAGAGGAGGGTGAGGGGGAGAGAGAGGAGGGTGAGGGGGAGAGAGAGGAGGGTGAGGGGGAGAGAGAGGAGGGTGAGGGGGAGAGAGAGGAGGGTGAGGGGGAGAGAGAGGAGGGTGAGGGGGGAGAGAGAGGAGGGTGAGGGGGAGAGAGAGGAGGGTGAGGGGGAGAGAGAGGAGGGTGAGGGGGAAAGAGAGGAGGGTGAGGGGGAAAGAGAGGAGGGTGAGGGGGAAAGAGAGGAGGGGGAGGGGGAGAAGAGAGGAGGGGGAGGGGGAGAAGAGAGGAGGGTGAGGGGGAGAAGAGAGGAGGTTGAGGGGGGGAAGAGAAGAGGTTGAGGGGGGGAAGAGAGGAGGTTGAGGGGGGGGGGCAAGAGAGGAGGGTGAGGGGGAAGAGAGGAGGGGAAGGGGAAGAGATGAGGGTTGGGGGGGGGGGGGAGAAGAGGTAGGGGTGCGGGGGTGAGGGGCGAGAGGAGGGGGGGGGGGCAACATTAAACAGACAAGCCTGCCCTGGAAGTCTGAACTTCCATTAGTACAAAACTCTGGCAAGAATCCAATTCCACTTACTCACTTTAATTATTGAAAAAAAAAAGTCCTGCCCAACAATACCTAGGTGCTGAACTCACTATCAGGCTGCACTCCCAATGAGGCTAAATTCCATAGTCGTCTGTGCTTTCACAGTCCACTGTTCCCTCACAGGTCACGGCGGGGAGCCCATTTGGCTAGGGCTAGGGGCGGCGTGCTTCGGGCCCCTCCCACTCAGCCTGCAGCACACGCATACAGAATCTGGGGGAAGAGAAGCTACAGCACATGCGCGCACATTCTAGCACGCATGTGCAGAGGTCCCGGCACTGTTTTCGCTGCGCTGCGCAAAGGTCCTGGATCGATCGGACTGCTTGGAGAATACGAAGATAAATAATAGGCACCGTTTCTAAAAAGTCAGCGGACCTCACAGATCTAAGGGTCGGTGGAAACTTGGCCCCTATGTCCCCTAGTTTTAGTTTCCCCTATGAGTAGAAATATCCTCTCTGCATCCACCTTGTCAAGCCCCCTCATTACCTTATGTTTCAATAAGATCACCTCTCATTCTTCGAAACTCCAATGTGTATAGGCCCAACCTATCCTCATAAGTCAACCCCCTCATCTCCAGAACCAACAAGTGAACCTTCTTTGAACAGCCTCCAATGCAAGTATATCCTTCCTTAAATACGGAGACCAAAACTGTACACAGTACTCCAGGTGTGGCCTCACCAATACCCTATACAGTTGTAGCAGGACTTCTCTGCTTTTATACTCTATCCCCCTTGCAATAAAGGCCAACATTCCATTTGCCTTCCTGATTACTTGCTGTACCTATATACTCACTTTTTGTGTTTCATGCACAAGGACCCCCAGGTCCCTTGGTATTGCAGCACTTTGCAGTTTTTCTCCATTTTAATTATAATTTGCTGTTCTATTTTTTCTGCCAAAGTGGATAACTTCACATTTTCCCACATTATACTCCATCTGCCAAATTTTTGCACATTTGCTTAGCCTGTCTATATTTTTTTGCAGATTTTGTGTGTCCTCCTCACAATTTTCTTTCCCACCCATTTTTGTCTCAGCAGCAAACTTGGCAACATTACACTTGGTCCCTTCATCTAAGTCATTAATATAGATAGTAAATAGTTGAGGCCCCAGCACCGATCCCTGCGGCACCCCACTAGTTACTGTTTGCCATTTATCCCGACTCTGTTTTCTGTTAGTTAGCCAATCCTTTAACCATGCTAATATTACCCCCAACCCCGTGAGCTTTTATCTTGTGCACCTTATCGAATGCCGTCTGGAAATCCAAATACACCACATCCACTGGTTCCCCCTTATCCACCCTGCTTGTTACATCCCTCAAAGAGGAATGAGAGAGGTTATCTGCAGAAATTGCGAAGAACAACAGTACGCTCAGAACTTTTCCAGTGTATACCATGCTACAGTACACTATTCTTGACTTATGATTCATATACCATATACTAGTTTAACTAAATCAGAATTCCTTTGAAGTACAAAACACGAGAAACTTGATTGGCCGTGACCTGAACCAACTTGGAATGCAAGTCACCAAAAAGACGTGGGCGGGTCCTGGAACATCGTGGGTTGCCCCGACCCACGTGAGAACACCATCGCAGGTCGGGGCTATAAATAGAGCTGGAGCACCGGGCCCTGGTACATCGTGGCGGAGGTGCAGCGAATGAGGGTACGGGGCCCAGAGGAACCGAGGGCCCAGGGGCAGCATGGACCTGCCCACACTGCGATATGTGCGCACTAGGTCCATGCAGCAGAGCGGGTCTCCAGTTGTCCTGGTTAATCCTTGCCACTGGATAAAGGCCTAGCTCTGTCAAACCCGTGTGGTAGCTGATGTGCAACGGTCACCACACATTAAAAAAATTCACGCACAGGCATCTTCCACCCGCTCAACTGGAATTCAAGACTGAAACATCGGGTCCTTCATTGAAACATCTGAACTCTCATGGAAGCAAGTCATCCTCATTCAAGGGACCGCCTATGATGATGATGATGATGGTGGTGGGCTTTACTAACAAATTCTCCAACCCAAATCATGTGGTTGCTGCCTTCTCCAATCACTTCTCCCAAAATAATATTAAGGCTTTTCCCACTGCCTTCACCAATATCCAGAGACCAGCAGAATAAATGAGGCTCAAAAGAAAAATGCTGTAGGTTAGCAAGCACAATATTTTCTCTTTCCTGGTGGTTCAAAATAAAACCCTCAGATCATATGGGATAATTTTACAAAGCTGAGAGGAACACAGACTTTAGATCTGAATGTGAATTCTCCAGATAAGAACTTAGGAACAGGGGTAGACCATTTAGCCCCTCGAGCCTGTTCCGCCATTCATGAGACCATGGCTGATCTGCGGCCTAACTCTACAGATCCACCTTTTGCCCATATCCCTTTATACCTTTGGTTAACAAAAGTCTATCAAGCTCATATTTAAAATTAACATTTGATAGAGCATAAATTGGCGTTTGTGTGTAGAAAAGTTTCCTTATTTCACTCCTGAAAGGTTTGGTTCTAATTTTTAAGACTATGCCCTCAAAGTCCTAGAATCCCCAACCAGAGGAAATAGTTTCTCTCTATCTACCCTATCGGTTCCCCTTAATATCTTGAAAAATTCAATTAAATCACCTCTTAACTGTCTAAATTCTAGGGCATACAACCCTAATTTGTGTAATTTCTCCTCATAATTTAGCCCTTGGAGTTCAGGTATCAATCTGGTAAACCTACGCTGCACTCCCTCCAAGCAAACAAATGGCCCAGAAATACCGGTTTCTTCTTCTCACAGGCGTTCGATTAACAATAGGACAAAATACTTGCCAGAAATCCCGGACTCGGGGCCTCCTCCTCTTGCGCAACGGAGCGCGTTCACGTTGGGACATCCGTAGGAGTCACGTGGGCCTGGACACCCAATCACAATGAAGTATTTTCTCATTCATAGTAATGGGAGTTTTGTAAGTCCGAAACTCCTATTACAATGAATGAGAAGCACCCAAACACTACATAAAACATTGAAAAAACCTCACATAAATACACTACAGAAATTAAAGTTGACAGAAATGTTTTTGAAAAAAAAGTGACGGTTTTTTAAAGAAGTTTTAATTATGGTTGAAAAAATTACTTGAGTGGGCAGGGTTTTTAATATAAATATGTATTTTTAAATTTTATTTATTTTACCAGACGCAAGAGTTTTAAGGACATTCGCAGGGCAAGAGATGGGCAAATAGCCCAATCTCTGCCGTAGGAATGTCCTAGCTCCCGAGATGCATGCAATCTGTTTAGCCAGAAACTTGACTGATCAGAAAAGCCGGTTTTCAGCGCATGTGCATTGCGCTCCGAAAACCAGCCTTCCCAGGTCCGTACACACTCCGTATGGACCTGGGGAGGCCAGAATTTCATGGCCTATATTTTTCTGAAGGTGTGGTGCCCAGTACTACTCACAGTACTCCAGTTGTGGTCTAACCAGCGCTTTGCATAGCTGTACATCAGTTTCGATACAAACATAATTACAAACACAATACTATTTTCCATGATTCTGGCTTGGATTCTGAGGTGATGTGGTAGTAGGAGTGTGCTAAGTCAAGGTAATGAATGCATGGGTTAAATTTTCAGTGGTAGTGAGGAGAGGTCGGGAATTGGGCATTGCAATAGAGATGGAGAAATCTGGTTTCCGCCCTGACCAAAGTGGCACTTCCTCCTCCAGATCCGTTGTGTCACCAGAAAGCTGAGCTCAGGTCAAGCAGTACAAAGTGCTGTAACTCCTCACTCAGCCAGAGGTGGCAGTCAGAATCAAGGTTAGAGGGACATATCTGCAGGTGGGAGCCAAAACGATTTTAAGCAAAAAGTAGTTGAGGCTCAATTAAATCTTGATGACACAATACAATTGAACAGTATAGCCATTGGCTTTGGATCTATGGAGGCACAGAGGCAAAGTTGGATGTTGTCAGCATCTGGAAGGTGACCCCATGCTTCTGGAATTGATCACTAAAGGAGTAGCATGTTAATGATAGGGAGGTTAATAATGGCTACACTGGAAGTGACTGTGTCGCAGATGAGGAGAAAACATTAGGGATGATGCAGTGCCTGTGTTGTGACATGTATGAGTGGGACGAGTAAGAAAGACTTGCATTTATAGAGCGCTTTCATGACCTCAGGACTCGGTGAGAGCAGTGTCCTGGAGACTGACTGCAAAAGAGCAATGTTGCAGGAGAATACAGCAGTTGAGGCAAAGCCGGTAGAGAGGTCAATGAGGGTAAAGGGAGGCAGAGAGATCCGGTTACTGTCACACAGAATGTTATTTATGACTTGGATCAAAACAGTCTAAGTGCTGTGGATAGACGAAAAGCCAGACTGGAGAATCAAACAGGGATAGATGCAAGTGTCGTTCTAAGGAAATAACACATTTCAGGACTCTGGAAAAAAGGAAATTTGGCCTTTGATGGAGAGAGTGGAGGCCAACTAATTAAGGATGGCTTTCTTGAGCAGGGGGTGAATATGGTGGACTTGAAGCAGATCAGGATGGTGTCAAGAGAAAAGAGACAGGGAGATGATGTTGGCAAATATGGGGTTAGGATGATGATGCTGAGTAGCCAGGATCTGGGATGGGAAAGGTTTTAGGGTTCAAGTGGTAGACCTCAGAAAAGATAAATGGGCTGAGAGGGACACTGGGAAGAAACAACAGAGAACAGGATAATTGAGGATAGTTGGGTGTAGGGCAGGAAGAGAACAGAAAAGCAATTTGAAGACAGAACGGGGGAGTTGATGGACAGTTACACAGCTATGCAGATGGCCTGAATTCTGAACACAAAAAGTCCAAAAGTTCTGTGCATTTTGAATTGGATACATGGATAGAGGCAGAGAGAAAGAAGGTCTGTGCGTTTTAATTCTTTAGTTTGAATGCAAAAGACAGCTGAAAGTACTCTTGATGCAGATATAAATGTTATCACGAAAAAATTAAATCTCTCATACTATAAGGTGTTCAAAAGATAAATGCTTTTAAGAACCATTTGTTGTGCCAAATAGTGTTTACATATCTACGGCAGATAAAGCTAACCTGGTACAAAACCTCATAGGCAAAATCACTCCTTTCTTCACAGGATTCGTCATTTAATTACTGTAACATTTTCTCAGCTGTCTTGTATTCCGCTCATCACAGCATACATTGATGCCTCCTTCATTACCAGCTTATATTATTCTCTGCGAAGAATAGTTGGCAAATGATGTCACTGTAAATCTAAATTGCCGAGGGAGAGATGGAGCATTGCGGCAAGGAAGATCAAGAAGAGCATTGGTGTGATGACACAGCCTTGCTTGAGCCCGGTCTGCCTCCAGGCCAGATCCAAGGTCGTCCCATTCTCGGTCATCAAAATACAGTACGCAGACAATGCCTGCATCTGCGCACACTTGGAGGCCGAATTCCAAACCTTCGTTGTCATGTATTCAACCAGCATTGTAACCCATGTATAATCTGACCTAAGTTGTACACCGTGAGAACACTGACCACTAGGTGGTGAACTTGTGGGAGACACTCCCAACCTGGACCTTCAGATATAAAAGGGGAAGCTCCACCCACTTCCATCACTTGAGTGCGAAGGAATAAAGGTCAGGTCACAGACTGACCTTCTCTCAAACATGGGGCTCGTGTGCATTTATACTGTATAGTAAGGACATATCAATGGCGACGAGAAACGGAGATTTAAACCACGCGAGCATGGCCACTAGCAGAACAGACGAGAGGTACTGTTTTAAGGAATGGTTGGGACAGAGATTCAACATTGTTAAAGCAGCACACAGTTCCCCAGGCAGACAAGGGCAATCGAGCATGCCCCAACATGTAGTCGAACCCAGAGGGGGAGATCGACAGAGACAATGTCAAGCTGAACGGCAATTCACACCATTGCAAGGGACAATGCGGCCAGTAATGGGGCCATCAACATCTGTTAATGGCGCACTCAAGGACAATCACAGGGGCAGTCAGGAACGATTGACTGGCAAGGGACCTTTTGTTTCCAACACCATCTCATGCTGAAGGCGTGGAGGCACACACTCAGCCGGAGTTTGCAGAGATGAGCAAAATACCTGCAGAAATGAACGCTGGGGGAAATCGCTCGAAGCTGAAGTTCAGCGAGTTCATGTGCAGCACATATACAGTTCATACATCAGGACGCCACCTATAATGATGAAAGTGCTCCTCAATGGCATCCCAGTATCAATGGAGCTAGACACGGGGGCCAGCCAGTCCCTGATGGGTATCAAATAGTTCGAAAAGTTGTGGGCGTCCAAGGCCAGGAGGCCAAAATTATCGCCAATTGATGCACAGCTACGGACATACACAAAGGAGATCATTCCGGTGCTAGGGCAGCGCCACGATAATCGTGACCCACAAAGATTCGGAGAACAGGTTGCCATTCTGGGTTGTCCTGGGGGACGGTCCCGCACTGTTGGGGAGGAGTTGGCTTGCTGTCATGAACTGGAAATGGGGCGATGTCAATGCAATTTATTCTGTGGAGCGAGTATCATGCTCACAGATCCAGGACAAATTTGACTCATTATTTCAACCCGGCATTGGCACTTTCATGGGGGCCAAGGTAGTGATTCACATAAACCCGGACACCAGGCCAGTACACCACAAGGCGAGGGCGGTGCCGTACATGATGCGGGAAAAGATAGAAGGCGAATTGGACCGCCTGCTGAGGGAAGGCATCATCTCGCCAGTCGAATTCAGTGACTGGGCGAGCCCGATTGTGCCGATGCTCAATGCGGATGGGTCGGTCAGGATATGTGGTGATTACAAGGCCAGCATCATTCGGGTGTCACTCCAAGACCAGTACCTGCTACAGAGAGCGGAGGACCTCTTTGCGACGCTATCCGGTGGCGAACTTTTTTCAAAATTGGATCTGACCTCGGCTTACATGACCCAGGAGCTGGCGAGTGAGTCGAAGAAGCTGACCACCATCACGACACACAAGGGGTTGTTTGAGTACAACAGATGTCCGTTCGGGATTCGCTTGGCCGCCGCGATCTTCCAAGAAAATATGGAAAGCCTCCTCAAGTCGATTCCAGGGATGGTGGTTTTTCAGGACGACATCCTCATCACGGGTTACGATACTGAAGAACACCTCCACAACCTGGAGGCGGTGCTACGCAGACTGGACCGGGTAGGGCTGGGACTGAAAAAAGCGAAGTGCGTCTTCCTAGCTCCAGAGGTAGAATTCCTGGGGATGAGGGTAGCAGCAGACAGGATCAGCCCTACTACGTCCAAGACAGCAACGATCCAGCGAGCACCCAGACCACGTAACACGACGGAGCTGCGTTCGTTCCTGGGGCTCCTGAACTATTTTGGTAACTTTCTTCCCAAATTGAGCACGCTGCTAGAGCCGCTACACGTGCTCTTATGCAAAGGTCGCGAATGGGTCTGGGGGGACAGCCAGGAAAGGGCTTTTAATAGAGCACGCAATTTGTCATGTTCCAACAATCTGTTAACGCTATATGACCCATGTAAGAAACTTGTGTTAATGTGCGATGCGTCGTCCTATGGTGTCGGGTGTGTGTTGCAGCATGTCAATGCCAAGGGTCAGTTATAGCCGGTAGCTTATGCCTCCAGAAGTCTGTCCCAGGCAGAAAGGGGCTACAGGATGGTAGAAAAGGAAGCGCTTGCATGTGTATATGCGGTAAAGAAAATGCACCAGTACCTGTTTGGCAGGAAATTTGAGCTGGAGACAGATCACAAACCCCTAACATCCCTTTTGGCCAACAACAAAGCCATAAATGCAAACGCATCGGCCCGCATACAGAGGTGGGCACTCACGTTAGCCGCCGATGACTATACAATTCGGCACAGACCGGGCACCGAAAACTGCGCCGATGCACTCAGCAGGCTCCCACTAGCCACCACCGAGGGGGCAACCGAGCATGCTGCTGAGATGGTCATGGCTGTTGAAGCTTTCGGAAGCGAAGTCTCACCCTTGACAGCCCATCAGATTAAAGTCTGGACAAACAGAGACCCGCTATTGTCTCTAGTCAAGAAATGTGTCCTGAATGGGGACTGGGCAGCCACGTACAGGGCATGCCCTGAGGAATTTAAACCATTTCACAGGCGCAGGGATGAACTCTCGATTCAGGCTGATTGCCTACTGTGGGGAAACCGCATAGTCATGCCCCAGATGGGCAGAGAGGTGTTCATCAGAGAACTCCACAATGAACACCCGGGCATTGTCATGATGAAGGCAATTGCCAGGTCACACGTTTGGTGGCCAGGGATAGACGCAGATCTGGAACTTTGTGTTCGCAGGTGCAACACGTGTGCCCAGCTGGGCAATGCGCCCAGGGAAGCCCCCCTTAGCTCCTGGCCATGGCCCGCCAAGCCTTGGTCACGCATCCATGTGGACTACGCAGGTCCTTTCATGGGAAAAATGTTTTTAGTTGTAGTAGACGCCTACTCCAAATGGATCGAGTGTGACATTTTATATTCAAGTACATCCTTTGCCACGTTCGAAAGTCTACGGGCAATGTTCGCCACCCACGGTCTACCGGACATCTTGGTCAGCGACAATGGCCCGTGCTTCACAAGCACTGAATTCCAGGACTTCATGGCAGGCAATGGAATTAACCATGTCAGAAAGGCATCGTTCAAGCCGGCCTCAAACGGCCAGGCAGAACGAGCAGTGCAGATAATCAAACAGGGGATGCTCAGAATCCAAGGGGGTTCCCTGCAAAGCCGCTTATCACGCTTCCTGTTGGCCTACAGATCCCAACCACACTCGCTCACAGGGTTCCACCCGCAGAGCTACTAATGAAAAGGACGCTCAAAACCCAGTTATCCCTTATACACCCCACCATGAAAGAAATTGTGGAGAGCAGGCACCAGTCACAATATGACTACCATGACAGGAATGCGAGGGCGCGATGTATTGATGTAAATGACCCAGTTTTTGTCCTCAACTACGCTGCAGGGCCCAAATGGCTCGCAGGCACTGTGATTGCCAAAGAGGGAAATACGATTCTGGTAGTTAAACTTACCAATGGACAAATCTGCCGCAAACACATGGATCAAACAAAAAGGAGGTTCAGCAACCCCATAGAAGAAGCATTGGAAGAACACAATATAGAGTTCACTCCACCACAGGTGACCGAACACCGAAACCAAAGGGAGGGGAGCCCAGTCACTGTGGGCAGTCCGGATAGGCCCGAGGCACCGCAAACAGCAGACACTCAGGCCAGCGCTCAACAACCGGAGCCCAAACTCAGGCGTGCTACAAGAGAGCGTAAACCACCAGAGAGACTCAACCTGTGATCCCAATAAGACTTTGGGAGGGGGAGGTGATGTCATGTATTCAACCAGCATTGTAACCCATGTATAATCTGACCTAAGTTGTACACTGTGAAAACACTGACCACTAGGTGGTGAACTTGTGGGAGACACTCCAAACCTGGACCGTCAGATATAAAAGGGGAGGCTCCACCCACTTCCATCACTTGAGTGCTAAGGAATAAAGGACAGGTCACAGACTGACCTTCTCTCAAGCATGGGCCTCGTGTGCATTTATACTGTATAGTAAGGACGTATCAGTCGTCAACACTTTCACCGAGGCACATGAGAGCATGGGCCTTACACTAAACATCCGTAAGACAAAGGTCCTCTACCAACCTGCCCACGCCACCAAAATCCACGACGAGGCCTTGGACAATGTGAACCATTTTCCATACCTCGGGAACCTACTGTCAACAAGGGCAGACATTGACGACGAGGTCCAACACCGCCTTCGGTGTGCCAGTGCAGTCTTCGGTCACCTGAGGAAGAGTGTGTTTGAAGACCAGGACCTCAAACCTGGCACCAAGCTCATGGTCGACAGAGCAGTGATGATACCCGCCCTGCTATATGGCTCAGATATGGACTGTGTACAGTAGGCACCTCAAAACACCGGAGAAGTACCACCAACGCTGCCTCCGCAAGATCCTGTAAATCCATTGGCAGGATAGGCACACCAACGTCAATGTCCTCGCTCAGGCCAACATCCCAGCATCAAAGCACTGACCACACTCGATCAACTCCGCTAGACGGGCCACATTGTCCGCATGCCTGACAGGAGACTCCCAAAACAAGCACTCTACTCGGAGCTCCAACACGGCAAGGGAGCCCCAGGTAGGCAGAGGAAATGCTTCAAGGACACCCTCAAAGTCTCCTTGAAAAAATGTAACATCCCCACCGACTCCAGGGATTTCCTGGCCCAAGACCACCCAAAGTGGAGGAAAAACATCTGGGAAGGTGCTGAACACCGAGTCTCTTAGCCGAGAGCAAGCTGAAGCCAAGCGTCGACAGAGGAAGGAGTGCACAGCAACCCAGGCACCCCAACCACCCGTCCCTCCAACCACCATCTGCCCCACCTGTGACAGAGACTGTAGGTTCCACATTGGACTCTTCAGTCACCCGAGACCTAATTTCTCGTATGGAAGCAAGTCATCCTCGACTCTGGGGGGGGGGGGGGGGGGAGGGGGGAGGGGAGATGATGGGGGTGATGGTGATGTGATGGTGATGGTGATGAGGAGGAGGATGATGATGATGGACATATCTACGTGAGGTAAAGCTAACCTGGTACAAAACCTCAAAGGCAAAATCACTCCTTTCATTTAATTACTGTAACATTTTCTCAGCTGTCTTGTATTCCTCGAATCACAGCATACATTGATGCCTCCTTCATTACCAGCTTATATTATTCTCTGCGAAGAATAGTTGGCAAATGATGTCACTGTAAATCTAAATTATCCACGCAAGACAAAAAGAAAAATACTTCAGATGCTGGAGACCTGCACTTAAAAAAAAAAGAAAATGCTGGAAATACTCATCAGGTCAGGAAGCATCTGCTAAGAAACTTAATACTTCATGTCGATGACCTTTCATCAGAACTGTTCTGACAAAAGGTCATCAACCTGAAATGCTAACCCTACGTTCTTTCCACCTGATCTATGACTGAATTCTGATTTAAGTAATGAAACAGAAGTCATGGAAGCATAATAGCGAGGCAGAATTTACAAAGCAATGTTGAGAATTTATTTTGACTTCGTAGTAGGAAATAGTTTTAGCAATCAATTAATTTTCAATCTTTTAACAAATCGATAGCATGTCAATTTTTTTCCAAAAATGCGTATCTAGTGCAAAAGATGCTGTACACCCTCCTATAGGCCCCAAGTTTCCACATGATTTGCTCCTGATTTTTTAGGAGCAACTGGTGTAGAACGGAGTATCTTAGAAATCGGAATTCTCCACATTTAGTTTTCTGCAGTTCTAGTCAGGTAGAACAGTTTCACTATGGAACAGAATTTTTTTTTCAAAAGGGGGCGTGTCCGGCCACTGACACCTGATTTCAAAGTTTCCACAGTGAAAACGTACTCCAAACTAACTTAGAATGGAGTAAGTGAAGATTTTTGTATGTTTGAAAAAACCTTGTCTACACTTTAAAAAAATCAGGCGCATGTTACAAATTAGGCGTATGAAACGAGGTGGGGGGGGGGGCGGAGGGAAGTCATTAAATTCTACAATAAATCCTCAGTTATACTTATACAAATATTATACAAATAAATCCAAACTGAATAAAAATTTATAAGCAAAGAAAAGATTAAATAAGCCATGTTCCTACCTGTGTGAAAGTGCTTCAGGCAGGCCTTTCAGGCAGCGGTGTGGCGTCAGTGTCTCGACGGCAGGCAGCAAGCAGCCTTCGAGCTGACCTGCGGTGCTTGAGGCAGGCCTTCATTCCCCGCGAAGATGCAGCACCCGGACGGACTTGAGGCCATTCGGCCATGGGATTGCAGCGGCGTCAGTGGCTGGCCGGGAGCCGAAGAAAGAACAGTAGCAGCCTTCGAGCTGTGAGGGGGACTGACTGAGGCCATTTGGACAGGGAGAGGTAGCCACATCGACATCTTTATATTTAAATTTGCAGAATGGGTGCACCACATATTATGCAATGGTTTGCTTCCTCATGCAAGAAATTCTTTGTTCTTGGTGGAAGTTGATTCATTGCAAAGTTGAATTGGCACTTTTATTTCTCCAAACACACAGTCCTTAATTTGCAGGCACCGGTTCTGCAAGTTTAGCAGTGAAAAGCTGAACTCACTGATTTCAGCAGGTGATTTATTCAGCAGTGCTGCTAAAAGCACTCCCTCACGCACAGAAATATCAAGAAAATTAAAATACAAGCCTTTGCAGGGGTCCAAGAAACAAATCTTCACTTTTTCTGCAGTACGTTTAAAAATGGCCGAGTGCCAATGTTTACTTCAGACTGCGCGTGCGCGAACGCTCCAACGCGCACGCACAGGATTGCCGGCACCAAGAAGCCTCATTTCAATTGTACCCGCCCCCTCCTACTTACAAAATCGGCGCGAGTGGTAGGCTCCGCCCCCTGTGCGCCGCGCCAAGCAGACATCGAGCTCCAAGGAGCTCGAGAATACCGCACTTTTTTTCCGGCGCCGTTTTCGGCGCGAAAAACAGGCGCCCAAGCTCTGAGGTGCGCCTTTTTTGCCGCGTGTGGAAACTTGGGGCCAAAGTGTCTGAGCAAATTTAATCTGCCAGGCAGAAACTGAGGGCTGTAACTTTCAATCAATCAGAGAAAATAACTGCTATTTATGCTTGGTTCCTACAAAATGTTATTAGATCAGTTATAGAGATGAACATGAATCATAATTTGCAACGATAGAAAGTTTTAAATTGCAAGACTAATTTTGTAGCAGAAAATCACATCGCACTTAATATCCATAACCAAGTTAGAGATTACACACAGCTTGTTAGAAAAGTACATTCACAATGCACCAGATGTTATTCGAAGGGAGAGGCTGTAGACTTCTACATTTTCTGTAATTTGTTGAACTTTTATTTTTGCAATTCGAATCCTTGCTATTATGACTACTAACATATTAATTGCTCATCTTAAGAAGTCTAAAGAATACCATAATTTCTGCTCTCAAAAATTTCAAAGCTACATGTAAATGCTAAACTGTTATGGAGCAGCATGCTGGCTCAGTGCTCTGATGCTCCCATATAGCAGGTTATCCAATATCAGCTGTGTTTGATGATGCATTGAGCAGAAGCTGGATAACTTCCTCAGTGAGGGAGGGAAACATTGGATGCTATCTCTCCTGAACACTCACATTCACCTTCTGATGGCTAACGTAATATTGTTATTGAAAGACCCTGGAAACAAGTTAACACTTGCCCAGGGAATACTGCATAGCCATTAGAACCTATAGAAAGTGAGAAAGTAAAAATAAAGATTAAGAATGCAAGGAGAGGATGTAAATAGGTTTTTGTTTTGTATTAGCTGTAGACTTTATGGAAGAAAAAAAAATGTATCTGTAAAATTCTACTAAAAGTTCAAAATGTGAGCCAGAAATTGCTGAAAAAAAAATAGCAGGGAATTAACTGCTTCGCAGTATGTAAAGTGCCTGGAGGCATGTCTGAGAAACATCGTCATGTGTTACACAAGCAGAACTCAACAGGTAGAGAATGGCCATACATAATTTCCATGGCGCAATCAGACATTTGAAACAAACTATGTCACTGCTTTGAGTGTTTGGCAAAACACCAAAAAATTGTTTGCTAATACTTTTCTGCAAAGATAGCAAACATATCTTTAAAATAAACTGAGTGACTCGTACATTATTAGGAGACAGAATTAAACAGAATCATAGTTGATGCTTTTATTGCACAGTGGAGGTCAGTCAGAATTTGAACAATACCAGATATTGACAACACATATTAGAATTCTATACTGAAAAGGATTAAACATATCGTTAATGAGGATGTTTCCAATTACAACAAAAAATTTATTTTCACTTTTTCTGCCCAGTTACAAAAATAAGGAACACAAATACTAACTAATCTTGACAGAGCATCTACTTCTAAAATATTCTAGCACTACAGTAGTGACCTTCCTAGCCCCGACAGCAACCCCTTCCCCACTGGCTGGTATTCTCCTCCCATTGGCTGACTGTTCTGTGCCTCAATCACCCTCCTCCCACTGGTATGAATTCCGCTAACTCAGTACACCACCCCGCTCCCCCACCCCCGAAATAGCTGCATTTTCCAGGAACTTTTATCCCCTCCCAGCCCTTGCACTGGAGGACTACCCAGGCAGAGATGCAGTCCACTGAACAGCACCTTCCTTTGCCCCTTTTCCCCCTCAATACCATTCCCTCTCCAACCTCTCCTCAACCCCTCCATTTTCCTTCCTTTCCCCTCTTTCTCCCAAGCTCTCCTCATTCCTTCCCTCCTCCTTCTCCCTCCACCTGTTCCTTACCCCTTCCCCTCTCCTCCCTCCCTTACCTCCTCTCCACTCCCCCTGAAAGTCATTTACATGAAACTAAGGATGAGAGGTTCTAGTTATGAGAAGACACTCGAGAAACAGAGGGTCTTTTCACTGGAACAGAGAAGGTTAAAAGAAAATTTGAAATGAGGCATTCAAAATTATGATAGGAATTGATAAATAAGCAAAAATTATTCCCACTGTTCAGTGAGTCAGTAACTAGAGGAGATAAATTAAAGTTCATCAACAAAATAACAAAGGAAAAAGGTTAGATTTTTTGAAAACAAAATTACAGAGAGGGAATGTCAAGACATGGAATGTCCTACCTGCAACCAGAATCCATCAGTTATTAAAAGAGATCAATATTTGAAAAATATACAATCAAAAGAGAATGAGAAAAGGCAACAGAGGTGAAGTGTCCTGAGCAGCATCCTTCTGCACCATGAAATGTTATCATTCTAAGCAGATTTTTCTACAAATATGTGTACTGCAGCAGCTTAGCAAAGTTGAAACACAATTTCAGATCAGCACATGAGGAAAAAGTAAATAAAGCAAAGCACAATTTTAACAAACGTACAAGAAATAAAATCTCAATATGATCAGATTTTACAATTTACAATGATCAAATCCAACCAAGAACAAAACAGCAAAATACTATACCACCAATGGTACTTTAATTAAAGAGAAAGATTACCCAATAGTTATGGCAATCCATGAAGTTTATTTCTATCACGATTTAAAAAAGAAAATCTGTTTCCAAGGCATCTACGCTAAGTGAAGTAGGAATGCTGGAGTGATACAAGACCAAGTGATCACTTGCAACATGTTCCTCCACAGGATGGTGATCTTTGTTTATGGGCATTTTACTAACTGTTTGGGATTGAGATATAAAATTTCAGAGAGAAGCTTTGTAAACAAAGAGTTCAAAACCAAAATTGAAACAAGAACCAAGAAGTAACTCAATCAGCAGCTGTACTTAACTTCAAACAAGTTATTTTAAATCACATTTCTATAACAGAATTATAGTCCCCAAATGTTTAGTCAAAAGAAAATGGCACAGTATCTCAAGATATACGGCTAAAGGGATCAAAGGGTATGGAGAGAAGGCAGGAATGGGGTACTGAAGTTGCATGATCAGCCATGATCATATTGAATGGTGGTGCAGGCTCGAAGGGCCGAATGGTTTACTTCTGCACCTATTTTCTATGTTTCTATAAACACTAAGAACATGAAGCACGAAATTTTCACGATAGTACATAGATGGTTAATACTTTCTCAAATATCCTCTGCAGCAGCCTTCATCTCAACATTCAAAAGTTAACTACAACAGATAGGGCTCAATTTTCCCCAATGTCGTTTTTTTGCAAGAGTTATTTTTTTTTTGGCCCCGACTACTCCAAAAAATTATCTAGCAAGTTTCCCCGCTCTATTTTTTGAAATTGGCACCGTGCAGTCTGTCCTTTAGCTTCAGGGGCACAAAAAGCGAAGCCCCCCCTGCCACCCCGCCCCTCTTCTGCGCATGAAGAAGAAAAAATGTCATTTTTTATGTGACTGCTATGAGCGCTCATGCCCAGTACAGCTCCTGGTCTGCATTCAGCAATTTTTAAAGAACCAGTGGTGTGTGAGAACATTAATTCTCATTGGAAAAATCAAAGCTGCAATACAATATGCAACACGGCTCAAAAGACTAAGAATTTCTCTCAGGATGAAGCGGAGGCACTAGTTACTGCAACTGAGACCAGATGGCACAAGCTGGACACCGGCAGAGGTCACATAAAAGTTCCACCAAAATAAATGAAGAAACAGTGGAACTAACTTGAAGATTACTGTGCAATGATGACCACCATGAGATCTGGAGGCCAGTGCAAAAAGAAGTTGCAGGACCTTGGTCAAGTAGTTAGTGTAAGTAATATTTTCATTTATTCACTGGAATTGCAATTGTAAATGTGACCATCTGTATAT
The DNA here is from genome assembly GCF_044704955.1 of Pristiophorus japonicus. Classification (NCBI taxonomy): domain Eukaryota; kingdom Metazoa; phylum Chordata; class Chondrichthyes; family Pristiophoridae; genus Pristiophorus; species Pristiophorus japonicus. Next base: position 147,807,706 of record NC_091983.1, read on the forward strand.
GTCCCACCCAGCAGAAAGACACCCTCACTAAAAAGTTATATTTTCATCTTTGCAGAGGAAGGTGGCACACAATAAAAGGGAAAGAACTTGAATAGGAGGCGGCCCGGCAAATCTGCACCTACTGACACCCTTGGAAGACAGGGTCGCTGCTTTGATGGGTCCTGCCTGGTGAAAAGCAACCATCACTGCACAAACTGGGCCCACACTTGAGGGAGAGGGCAAGTCCTGCAATTTCCACAGTCTGGCTTTGCTAAATGTTAAGTACTGCGCGGACTAGCCATGCTTCGGTTCATGATGATGTTTCCATCAGCTCATCATAGGCAGTCCCTCGAAATCGAGGAAGACTTGCTTCCACTCCAAAAGTGAGTTCTCGGGTTACTGAACAGTCCTATACGGGAATTACAGTCTCTGTCGCAGGAGCTGGAGGAAAGGGTGGGTGGGGAGTCTGGTTTGCTGCATGCGCCTTCCGCTGTCTGCGCTTGGTTTCTACATGCTCTCGGCGAGGAGACTCGAGGTGCTCAGCGCCCTCCTGGATGCTCTTCCTCCATTTAGGGCGGGCTCTGGCCAGGGACTCCCAGGTGTCGGTGGGGATGTTGCACTTTATCAAAGAGGCTTTCAGGGTGTCCTTGAAACGTTTCCTCTGCCCACCTGGGGCTTGCTTGCCGAGTAGAGTGCTTGCTTTAGGAGACTTGTGTCGGGCATGCGGACAATGTGGCCCGCCCAACGAAGCTGGTCGAGTGTAGTCAGTGCTTCGATGCTGGGGATGTTGGCCTGATAGAGAACACTGACGTTGGTGTGTCTGTCCTACCAGGACATTTTCAGGATCTTGTGAAGGCATTGCTGGTGGTATTTCTCCAGCGATTTGAGGTGTCTACTGTATATGGTCCACGTCTCTGAGCCATACAGGAGGGCGGGTATCCCTACAGCCCTGTAGACCATAGCTTGGTGCCAGATTTGAGGGCCTGATATTTGAACAGTCTCTTCTCAGGCGGCCGAAGGCTCGTCGTCAATGTCTGCCCTTGCTGATAATAGGCTGTCGATGTATGGAAAGTGGTCCATGTTGTCCAGGGCCACGCGTGGCTCTTGAGGACTGGGCGGCAGTGCTGCGTGGCCGGGTCAGGTTGGTGGAGGACCTTCGTAAGACAAATGTTTAGTGTAAGGCCTATACTTTTGTACGGCTCGGTGAAGATGTTGACGATGGCTTCGAGTTCAGTCTCTGAATGTGCGTAGACGCAGGAGTCGTCCGCGTACTGCAGGCGACGACTGAGGATGTGACGGTCCTGGATCTGGCCTGGAGGCGACGAAGGTTGAACAGGTTCCCACTGGTTCTATAGTTTAGTTCCATTCCAGCGGGGAGTTTGTTGAGTGCGAGTTGGAGCATTGCAGCGAGGAAGATCGATAAGAGGATTTGGCATGATGTCAGCTACGCTTCGGTTGATGCAAAGTGCTATCATTCATCGTGGTCCTTCAAATGAGCCTGCTGCCTGCGCTGTGTGAGCCTACTCATGCCACCCTGCCCCCTCCTCTGCTGCTAACCATTTGTCTGTTCTGTTATATTTTGCAGAACTTGAGGCCAAGCCTGACGCGGCTGAAGCCGATGTAGAAGATTCAGATGCGAACAAGCTTGAAGAGGAGAACATCTTCCAATCCCACATTCCAGACCAAGAGCATGAGGGTGAGCGGGAGGGAATGGATGAAGCCCCCACTGTTGTACTCACTCTGGAGGTGGTGCAGGTGCCGCCCATTGAGGTGCCAGGCCCTTTCCCGATTGGTACGAGTGTTGGGACATTCCATGGTTTCTCAGTCCGAGGCTGCGAGTCCCCGTGGGATGCAGCGAGGCACACCCAGGGTAAGGAGAGGAAGGAGAGCTCGACAGCGCTCTCCTGAGGTGCAAGATCTAACAGATGTGGTTCAGATGATGGCAATGAGTGCGGAGAGCATTGATTTTACGCGATCACTCCTGGACATCATCAGTGGGGTGGGCGATGAAGTATCGGGACTGTCGGGAGAAGTAACAACACTCTCATGAGAAATGGGAACACATGAAGGAGGGAATGTCACAGCTAGCTGATACACTCTCGGTGAACATGAAGGAGGGAATGTATTAGGTCGTTGAAACACTGTCAGGGCACACGAAGGAGGGAATGTTGGAGTTAGCTGCTGCAATAAGGGAACACGCCCAGACCCTGCGGCCATTGACAGAATCAACTGCTACTCCCACTCCAATCCCCAGACCATCCTCTGAAGAGGCCCAAGCCGGGCCTTCCACATTACCGCCTGCCCACACCCCCCCCCCCCATCAAGAAGTGCGCATTACCCGAGATGTTCGAAATAATAAGCTTGTTACCAACCCGAGAAATGTTGCGCCACCGCCTGCAGGTAGGGTGGAGTCACCAAGACCAAGCGCAGCGGGCGGTCTTCAAATAAGATGGAGGAGATATGAATGCAGCCTTTCTTTGCTGCTACTGTTAATGTTCTCAACTTACAAAAAAACTTTTAATTTATGTAAATTTACAAGTTTAAAATTTTGTAAGTGATCTTAACTGAAAACCTTAAAGGTTGATGCAAGAATATTTTTTACTAAAGTTAAGTACAAACAAGTGTTAAACTTTTGAATAAAATATATTTCAAATTATAAGTGAATCTTTTCCATTATTTGTTCCATTAACACAACACAACATTATGAAACACGTCCAAACAGTAAACATGGTCCATTTGGAATAGTTGCCTTCAGGCAGCAAAGTGTTCACGAATGAGCTGCTGGCACAAGGCTCGAGCAATCATTAAACAAGCACAACGGCCCGGCCTGCTCCACCGTCGTGATCCGGGTTCAGGTAGTTGCATGGCTTCCTCGTCCTCCTCATCATCATCTGCACATTGCTCCTCATCAGCCACTATCACCTCAGGTGAGCCTTCTTCTACCAGCTGCTGATGCCTCATGATGGCTAAGTTATGCAGCATGCAGCACACAACAGCGAACTGACCGACAATCCCAGGGAAGTATTGCAAGTAGCCTCCGGAATGGTCCAGACATCGGAAATGTTGTTTCAAGATGCCAATGGTTATAACACATCATGGGTGCTCCCAGAGTATCTCGCATCAATTGACATGATGCAATGCATGTTGTCACACACGAGCTGCACATTAATGGAGTGGAAGTCTTTTCTGTTCATGTACAACTCAGAATCCTCCAACAGTGTTCGGAAGGCGATGTGGGTACAATCAATGCAGCCCTGTACCTTTGGGAAGCCAGCAATCCTGGAGAAGCCCACAGCCCTTTCACGCATTGCCTGGGCGGTCATGGGAACTTTATGTAGTCATTCCTCTGGGCACATAGTGCAGCAGTCACCTGCCGAATGCAGATATGTGTTGCATGTTGACAAATGATGCACACATCCTCAGTTGTGGCCTGGAATGATCCAGATGCATAGAATGAAAGTGCAGCTGTAACCTTCATTTCAACCGACAAAACAGTCCTCCTGATGCTTCTAGGCTGCAGGTCTGCTTTTACTAATTCACAGATCTCGGTTACAAATTCTTTGCAGAAATGCAGCTTGTCATACAGTCTGCATCACTCAAGTGCAGGTATGAACGGCTGTCTCGATATACCCGACATGGGTAAGGTCTCCTGCCCATCATCCTACGTGCTCTGAGGTTCCTCATGCGATGACGTCGAATCAATCATCTCCTCCGCAGTACCATCATGCACGAGGTATATTATTGTCAATAATGCCCCCATAATTAAATTGTACCTTTGCAAGAAGCTCAAAACAGCAGGACAAAGAGATAAAGCTCCCCTCTCTCTCCCCAAGGTCGACGCCCTAGTATGGACCACACCCAGGTCTGCGCATGCACAATTGGCTTGCTTAGAACGTGAAGCTAGGCATTCAATGAGGACATTTGGGGCAACAAAGTCTATTGCAATGCTTTAATTTTAGATATTTTTTCCCCAAAGTACCACCCTAGCACCGACCGAACGTCTCCAAACCGGGCCCGAGGGTTGGCCAGCAGAATCGCTCCCTCGCCCGGACACGGGGCTTGGCAATCACCACCACCACCACCGCCCCACCCCCGCAGGCTTCTTTGGAAGCTGTTGCATAGCGTAAGGCTTCTCATGCCATAAGTTTGGCTGCATCCCAGAGTACTTAAGGAGGTGGCCTTGGAAATAGTGGATGCGTTGACAGTCATTTTCCAACATTCCATTGACTCTGGATCAGTTCCCATGGAGTGAAGGGTAGCCAATGTAACCCCACTTTTTAAAAAAGGAGGGAGAGAGAAAACAGGGAATTATAGACCGGTCAGCCTGACATCGGTAGTGGGTAAAATGATGGAATCAATTATTAAGGATGTCATAGCAGTGCATTTGGAAAGAGGTGACATGATAGGTCCAAGTCAGCATGGATTTGTGAAAGGGAAATCATGCTTGACAAATCTTCTGGAATTTTTTGAGGATGTTTCCAGTAGAGTGGATAAGGGAGAACCAGTTGATGTGGTATATTTGGACTTTCAGAAGGCGTTCGACAAGGTCCCACACAAGAGATTGATGTGCAAAGTTAAAGCACATGGGATTGGGGCTAGTGTGCTGACATGGATTGAGAACTGGTTGTCAGACAGGAAGCAAAGAGTAGGAGTAAATGGGTACTTTTCAGAATGGCAGGCAGTGACTAGTGGGGTACCGCAAGGTTCTGTGCTGGGGCCCCAGCTGTTTACACTGTACATTAATGATTTAGATGAGGGGATTAAATGTAGTATCTCCAAATTTGCGGATGACACTAAGTTGGGTGGCAGTGTGAGCTGCGAGGAGGATGCTGTGAGGCTGCAGAGCGACTTGGATAGGTTAGGTGAGTGGGTAAATGCATGGCAGATGAAGTATAATGTGGATAAATGTGAGGTTATCCACTTTGGTGGTAAAAACAGAGAGACAGACTATTATCTGAATGGTGACAGATTAGGAAAAGGGGAGGTGCAAAGAGACCTGGGTGTCATGGTACATCAGTCATTGAAGGTTGGCATGCAGGTGCAGCAGGCGGTTAAGAAAGCAAATGGCATGTTGGCCTTCATAGCAAGGGGATTTGAGTACAGGGGCAGGGAGGTGTTGCTACAGTTGTACAGGGCATTGGTGAGGCCACACCTGGAGTATTGTGTACAGTTTTGGTCTCCTAACCTGAGGAAGGACATTCTTGCTATTGAGGGAGTGCAGCGAAGGTTCACCAGACTGATTCCCGGGATGGCGGGACTGACCTATCAAGAAAGACTGGATCAACTGGGCTTGTATTCACTGGAGTTCAGAAGAATGAGAGGGGACCTCATAGAAACATATAAAATTCTGACGGGGTTAGACAGGTTAGATGCAGGAAGAATGTTTCCAATGTTGGGGAAGTCCAGAACCAGAGGTCACAGTCTAAGGATAAGGGGTAAGCCATTTCGGACCGAGATGCGGAGGAACTTCTTCACCCAGAGAGTGGTGAACCTGTGGAATTCTCTACCACAGAAAGTTGTTGAGGCCAATTAACTAAATATATTCAAAAAGGAGTTAGATGAGGTCCTTACTACTAGGGGGATCAAGGGGTATGGCGAGAAAGCAGGAATGGGGTACTGAAGTTAAATGTTCAGCCATGAACTCATTGAATGGCGGTGCAGGCTAGAAGGGCCGAATGGCCTACTCCTGCACCTATTTTCTATGTTTCTATGTTTATGTTTACCCCCCTGGCTTCTTTTGAAGCTGATCCCCGAGTGTGTCTGGGCGATTCTGCCAGCCGACGCTCTGACCCTCAAGCCCGGTGAGGAGACGTTCGCTGGTGGCTTGGCACTTTGAAAAAAATCAAAAATTAAAGAATTGCATTAGACTTCCATTTTCTCCATTTTAATTTTGAAAAAATTTAGTTTCATGATACATATTTAATGTGTTCTCAACTCTCTCCAAAACTTCACATAAAAACAATGGCGTCTTTCTGCGCCAATTTTTTTAATGTGCGCTGGTTTTTCTTAAGCGCCCGGAAGGTTTTTTGGGAGTGGTCACATACGCCGTCCTAGGAAAACTTTAAGTTGGCCAAACTTGCATAAATCTGAAAAACTGGCGCAGACATTGGGTTACGCCCCCTATGACGCAAAAAACTACTCACCTAAAAAAATCGTAGGCTGGCGCAGAAACTTTGGGGAAACTTGGATATTTTAAATTTAGGCCAAAAAAAGCAGCGCGCCAAAAAAACAGCGCAGATATCTGGGGAAAATTGAGCCCATAATTTATACTAGTAACATTACAGCTCAAAACATTGATTATCTGAACAAATGCTGCTTTTCAGCCAGTATCATCAACCAATTATTTCAATTAATGGACTATGTTATCATTAATTGTATTATAAGGATTAAATTCTGAAATTCAGCTGCCATAATTTTTAAGTTACACATCACTTTTGTTGCAAACTTATTCTGAAAAAAATCAACTACTATTTAATCAGTATCAACATAATTTTTCCACTCAAGTTTGTGTTTTCATCATTATTTATTAAGTGAGGTTTCCTCCCACAAAAATGCTTTCATGATTATTGTAAAAGAATTGCATTGGTATTGTTTAAGTCATAGCACAGTACAAATTAACGATAACAAATTGAGAATTATGGGGATACAGCAATGGGATGGAGATTCCAGAAATATAGAGATGTATGGTTACTATTTTTGAACACTGCTGAAGTTTCTAAACACTTGAATAGGAACCTCAAAATATTAACTAATTTATAAACACTCAAGTATATTTTCTGAAAGAGGAAACAGCCTTTTTTAAAAACCATATGATGATTCTTTTTTGAAGTTATAAATATTTAAAGCTCATCAACTTGGTAATTTTCCCGAAGAAACAATATTTTTTAAACTTTGATGTCAAAATATTAGGTTGATGATCAAAATATTTGACCTAATTAAAAAAGCACACTCAAGTTTAGAGATAATACATGTCTCAATTGTATAGCAGCTATTGTCCATATATCAATCAAATGCCACCTCTTCTATCGACTGAATACAAAAGCAATCCCACCAATTACAGCAGGGAAGATGAGTTGCAAGCTGAAAGGTAGCTTTATTTTCTTCATTATTATTTTCAAATGAATATCCTTCAATATTCTTTCCAAATGTAATGGACACGAAATTTGTGGCCTCTCTGGGTGCGTACGATGTGCGTGCACACCCGAAGAGGCCTCGCAAATGCCGGTTCTTGGCGCGCAATGCGCATACATCGAGAACGTGCTTTTGCAATCTGTCAGATCGGCATCCCGGGAGAAGAACATCCGCGGGGCAGAGATTGGGCTATTTGCCCAATTCTTGCCCAGCGAATGTCGTTCAAACTCGTATGCCTGGTAAAAGCAGGCGTATAGCCTACTTTTTACCAGCACAAGAGTTTTAAAACATAGAAAAATCAAATTTAATCACGAGTTTTTATATTAAAAACCCTCTCCATTAAAAGAAGTTTATTTTTAACCCTATTAACACACATTGGGCCCAAACTTGGTCACCTTACTTGGTACTTAATATCAGTACCAATGACATATGTCGAAAGAGGGATGAGGTCCTGCAGGCAGAGTTTAGGGAGCTTGGAGAGAGATTAAGTAGAAGGCCCTCAAAAGGTAGTAATCTCCAGATTACTGCCAGTGCCACGTGCTAGTGAGTACAGAAATAGGAGGAGAGAGAAGATGAATGCATGGCTGAAGAGAAGATGCAGGCGGGAGAGCTTAAGATTCCTTAGGCATTGGGACCGTTTCTGGGGGAAGTGGGACCTGTACAAGCCGGACGGGTTGCACCTCAACAGAGCTGGGACCAGTATTCTCATGGGAGGTTTTGCTCGTGCTGTTGGGGAGGCTTTAAACTAGCTTGGCAGGGCATGGGAACCAGAGAATAGATTCAATGGGGAGAGAAGCAAAACTGGAATTGGGCAGCGGAGAAGTAGAAGTAGAAAGTGAATTTAGAAGACAGAGGAAACAAGGGCTGGAAAATAGACAACAGGGGAGTTTGGCAATACTAAATGGTATATACTTCAATGCAAGGAGTATAGGAAATAAGACAGATGAGCTTAGAGCACAGATTGATGCTTCGGAGTACAATATTATAGCTATTAGTGAGACATGGCTGAAAGAAGGGCAGGTCAACATTTCTGGTTACAGGGTTTTCAGTTGGGATAGAGAGGGGGGGTAAAAAAGGAGGTGTGGTAGCAGTATTAATTAAAGAAACAATTACAGCTGTGAGAAGGGGTGATATGTTAGAGGGGTCATCAAACAAGGACATATGTGTTGAATTAAAGAACAAAAAAGGGGAGATCACACTACTGAGAATGTACTATCGACCCCCATGCAGTCAGAGGGAGACAGAAGAACAAATATGTGGGCAAACTGATGCGGTGCAAAAACTATAGAGCTGTAATAGTCTGGGATTTCAACTACCCTAATATTAACTGGGAAAATGATAGTGTAAATGGTACAAAGGTGCAGAATTCCTCAAATGCATTAAGGAGAACTTCTTTAGCCAGTATGTAACAAGCCCAACAAGGGAAGGACGGTTCTGGACTTGATTTTGGGGAATGAGGAGGGGCAGATGGAAGGGCTATCAGTGGGAGAGCATTTTGGTGCATAGTGATCATAATTCAGTAAGATTTAGTGCAGGGCAAAGGGAGACCAGGAATAAAAGTTCCCAAGTGAGGTAAAGCCAATTTTGCTGAGTGGAGTTGGGATTTGGCCAAAGTGGACTGGAAACGGCGACTTGATAGTAAATCAGTGTCAGAGCAGTGAGAGGCATTCAAGGAGATCACCCTGAGAGTACAGAGCAAGTATGTTCCCTTAAATAATAAGGGTGGGGCTAACAAATCTAGAGCCCCCTGGATGTCAAGGGACATACAGAGCAAGATAAAGAAAAAAAGGGAAGCTTATGACAGATACCGGGAATTCAACATTGCAGAAACTCTAGAGGAGTATAAGTAGTGCAGGGGTGCAATTAAAAAAGATATCAGGAAAGCAAAAATAGAAGATGAAAAAATATTGGCAAGTAAAATCAGGGAAAACCCAAAGATGATTTATAAATACATTAAGAGCAAGAGGATAACTCAAGAAAGAGTAGGGGTTATTAGAGACCATAAAGGAAATGTGTGTGTGGAGGCAGAAGACATGAGTATGATTCTTAACAAATACTTTACATCCATTTTCACAAAAGAGAGGGGCGACACAGACTTTGCAATGAGGGAGGAGGTGTGTGAAATACGAGATGAGCTAAACATAGTGAGAAGAACATAAGAATTAGGAACAGGAGTAGGCCTTCTAGCCCCTCAAGCCTGCTCCGCCATTCAACAAGATCATGGCTGATGTGGCCGTGGACTCAGCTCCACTTACCCGCCCACTCCCCATAACCCTTAATTCCCTTATTGGTTAAAAATCTATCTATTAGGAAAAGGGAAGGTGCAACGAGACCTGGGTGTCATGGTACATCAGTCATTGAAGGTTGGCATGCAGGTACAGCAGGCGGTTAAGAAAGCAAATGGCATGTTGGCCTTCATAGCGAGGGGATTTGAATACAGGGGCAGGGAGGTGTTGCTACAGTTGTACAGGGCCTTGGTGAGGCCACACCTGGAGTATTGTGTACAGTTTTGGTCTCCTAACTTGAGGAAGGACATTCTTGCTATTGAGGGAGTGCAGCGAAGGTTCACCAGACTGATTCCCGGGATGGCGGGACTGACCTATCAAGAAAGATTGGATCAATTGGGCTTGTATTCACTGGAGTTCAGAAGAATGAGAGGGGACCTCATAGAAACGTTTAAAATTCTGACGGGTTTAGACAGGTTAGATGCAGAAAGAATGTTCCCAATGTTGGGGAGGTCCAGAACCAGGGGTCACAGTCTGAGGATAAGGGGTAAGCCATTTAGGACCGAGATGAGGAGAAACTTCTTCACCCAGAGAGTGGTGAACCTGTGGAATTCTCTACCACAGAAAGTAGTTGAGGCCAATTCACTAAATATATTCAAAAGGGAGTTAGATGAAGTCCTTACTACTCGGGGGATCAAGGGTTATGGCGAGAAAGCAGGAAGGGGGTACTGAAGTTTCATGTTCAGCCATGAACTCATTGAATGGCGGTGCAGGCTAGAAGGGCTGAATGGCCTGCTCCTGCACCTATTTTCTATGTTTCTATGTTTCTATGTTTCTATCTGTGACTTGAATACATTCAATGAGCTAGCCTCAACTGCTTCCTTGGGCAGAGAATTCCACAGATTCACAACCCTCTGGGAGAAGAAATTCCTTCTCAACTCGGTTTTAAATTGGCTCCCCCGTATTTTGAGGCTGTGCCCCCTAGTTCTAGTCTCCCCGACCAGTGGAAACAATCTCTCTGCCTCTATCTTGTCTATCCCTTTCATGATTTTAAATGTTTCTATAAGATCACCCCTCATCCTTCTGAACTCCAACGAGTAAAGACCCAGTCTACTCAATCTATCATCATAAGGTAACCCTCTCATCTCCAGAATCAGCCTAGTGAATCGTCTCTGTACCCCCTCCAAAGCTAGTATATCCTTCCTCAAGTAAGGTGACCAAAACTGTACGCAGTACTCCAGGTGCGGCCTCAGCAACACCCTATACAGTTGCAGAAGGACCTCCCTGCTTTTGTACTCCATCCCTCTCGCAATGAAGGCCAACATTCCATTCGTCTTCCTGATTACCTGCTGCACCTGCAAACTAACTTTTTGGGATGTTTTAATTGCCGGTGCTTTTAGTGTCCCCTTCCCTTTTATAGGGGGCACTGGGGAAAAATTGTGATTTTAGTGCCCAAAAAAAAAACACAAAAAAAAACAAAAAAAAAAGGGCCTTGTAAATGTCTGGTGTGTCATCCAGGGCGGGTGGCACGGTTTAATGTTTTATGTTTTGCAGGTAGACTCAAAGAGTTTCATGCAGAAGACCCCAGGTCCCTCTGCACCGCAGCATTTTGTAATTTCTCCCCATTCAAATAATATTCCCTTTTACTGTTTTTTCCCCCCCCAAGGTGGATGACCTCACACTTTCTGACATTGTATTCCATCTGCCAAACCTTAGCCCATTCGCTTAACCTATCTAAATCTCTTTGCAGCCTCTCTGTGTCCTCGACACAACCCGCTTCCCCACTAATCTGTGTATCATCCGCAAATTTTGTTACACTACACTCTGTCCCCTCTTCCAGGTCATCTATGTATATTGTAAACAGTTGTGGTCCCAGCACCGATCCCTGTAGCACACCACTAACCACCGATTTCCAACCCAAAAAGGACCCATTTAATTCCCAGTCTTGGCCACCCTGCAACCACGTTTCTGTAATGGCCACCAAATCATACCCATTTGTAATGATTTGTGCCATCAACTCATTTACTTTATTTCGAATGCTGCGTGCGTTTAGGTCGAGTGTTTTAATACTAGTTTTTAAACCATGATTTTTAGTTTTGACCCCTCCTGCAGCCCCTTTATATTCAGTGGCCCTTTTTGTTTTTTGCCTTGGGTTTCTCTGCCCTCCACTTTTACTCATCTCCTTTCTGTCTTTTGCTTTTGTCTCCTTTTTGTTTCCCTCTGTCTCCCTGCATTGGTTCCCATCCCCCTGCCATATTAGTTTAACTCCTCCCCAAACAGCACTAGCAAACACTCCCCCTAGGACATTAGTTCCAGTCCTGCCCAGGTGCAGACCGTCCGGTTTGTACTGGTCCCACCTCTCCCAGAACCTGTTCCAATGCCCCAGGAATTTGAATCCCTCCCTGCTGCACCACTGCTCAAGCCACGTATTCAGCTGAGCTATCCTGCGATTCCTACTCTGACTAGTACGTGGCACTGGTAGCAATCCCAAGATTACTAATTTTGAGGTCCTACTTTTTAATTTAGCCCCTAGCTCCTTAAATTCGTCTCGTAGGACCTCATCCCTTTATTTACCTATATCGTTGGTATCTATGTGCACCACGACAACTGGCTGTTCACCCTCCCTTTTCAGAATGTCCTGCACCCGCTCAGAGATATCCTTGACTCTTGCACCAGGGAGGTAACATACCACCCTGGAGTTTCGGTTGCGGCCGCAGAAACGCCTATCTATTCCCCTTACAATCGAATCCCCTATCATTATCGCTCTCCCACTCTTTTTCCTGTCCTCCTGTGCAGCAGAGCCAGCCACGGTGCCATGAACTTGGCTGCTGCTGCCCTCCCCTGATGAGTCATCCCCCTCAACAGTACTCAAAACGATGTATCTATTTTGCAGGGGGATGACCGCAGGGGACCCCTGCATTACCTTCCTTGCACTGTTCTTCCTGCTGGTCTTCCATTCCCTAGCTGGCTGTGGACCCTTCACCTGCGGTAAGACCAACTCGCTACACGTGCTACTCACGTCATTCTCAGCATCGTCAATGCTCCAGAGTGAATCCACCCTCAGCTCCAATTCCGCAATGTGGTCTGTCAGGAGCTGGATACACTTCCCGCACACGTAGTCGTCAGGGACACCGGACATAGTAGTATTAAGGGGCTTAGCAGCTTTGAAAGAAGTTAAATCCCCAGACCCAGATGAAATGTATCCCAGGCTGTTAAGAGAAGTAAAAGCGGCAACAGCAAAGGCTCTGACCATTATTTTCCATGTGGTGCCAGAGGGCTGGAGGACTGCGAATGTTGCACATTTGTTTACTAAGGGCTTAATTAGGAGGGGGAAAATAGAGTATGAGGAAGCTTGCTGGGAACAGAAAAACTGACTGCAAAAGCTTCTATAGATATGTGAAGAGAAAAAGATTAGTGAAGACAAACGTAGGTCCCTTGCAGTCAGATTCAGGTGAATTTATAACGGGGAACAAAGAAATGGTGAACCAGTTAAACAAATACGTTGGTTCTGTTTTCACGAAGGAAGACACAAATAACCTTCCGGAAATACTAGGGGACCGAGGGTCAAGTGAGGAGGAGGAACTGAAGGATATCCTTATAAAGCGGGAAATTGTGTTAGGGAAATTGATGGGATTGAAGACCGATAAATCCCCGGGGCCTGATAGTCTGCATTCCAGAGTACTTAAGGAAGTGGCCCTAGAAATAGTGGATGCACTGGTGATCATTTTCCAACAGTCGATCGACTCTGGATCAGTTCCTATGGACTGGAGGGTAGCTAATGTAACACCACTTTTTTTTTTAAAAAGGAGAGAAAAATGGGGAATTTTGACCGGTTAGCCTGACATCGGTAGTGGGGAAAATGTTGGAATCAATTATTAAAGATGAAATAGCAGCGCATTTGGAAAACAGTGACAGGATCAGTCCAAATCAGCATGGATTTATGAAAGGGAAATCATACTTGACAAATCTTCTGGAATTTTTTGAGGATGTAACTAGTAGAGTGGACAAGGGAGAACCAGTGGATGTGGTATATTTGGACTTTCAAAAGGTTTTTGACAAGGTCCCATACAAGAGATTGGTGTGTAAAGTTAAAGCACATGGTATTGGGATAATGTACTGACGTGGATAGAGAACTGGTTGGCAGGCAGGAAGCAGAGAGTCGGGATAAATGGGTCCTTTTCAGAATGGCAGGCAGTGACTAGTGGGGTGCTGCAGGGCTCAGTGCTGGGACCCCAGCTATTTACAACATACATCAATGATTTAGATGAAGGAATTGAGTGTAACATCTCCAAGTTTGCAGATGACACTAAGCTAGGTGGCAGTGTGAGCTGTGAGGAGGATGCTAAGAGGCTGCAGGGTGACTTGGACAGGTGAGGTGAGTGGGCAAATGCATGGCAGATGCAGTATAATATGGATAAATGTGAGGTTATCCACTTTGGTGGCAAAAACACAAAGGCAGATTATCTGAATGGCGGCAGATTAGGAAAAGGGAGGTGCAATGAGACCTGGGTGTCATGGTACATCAGTCACTGAAAGTTGGCATGCAGGTACAGCAGGCGGTGAAGGCGGCAAATGGCATGTTGGCCTTCATAGCTAGGGGATTTGAGTATAGGAGCAAGGAGGTCTTACTAGTTGTACAGGGCCTTGGCGAGGCCTCACCTGGAATATTGTGTTCAGTTTTGGTCTCCTAATCTGAGGAAGGACGTTCTTGTTATTGCGGGAGTGCAGTGAAGATTCACCAGACTGATTCCCGGGATGGCAGGACTGACACATGAGAGACTGGAGCGACTGGGCCTGTAGTCACTGGAGTTTAGAAGGATGAGAGGGGATCTCGTAGAATCATAAAATTCTGACGGGACTGGATAGGTTAGATGCGGGAAGAATGTTCCCGATGATGGGGAAGTCCAGAACCAGGGGACACAGTCTAAGGGGTAAGCCATTTAGGACTGAGATGAGGAGAAACTTCACTCAGAGTTGTTAACCTGTTGAATTCTCTATCGCAGAGAGTTGTTAAGGCCAGTTCGTTGGATATATTCAAGAGGGAGTTAGATATGGCTCTTACTGCTAAAGGGATCAAAGGGTATGGAGAGAAAGCAGGAAAGGGGTACTGAGGTGAATAATCAGCTATGATCTTATTGAATGGTGGTGCAGGCTGGAAGGGCTGAATGGTCTACTCGTGCATCTATTTTCTATGTTTCTATAAGGGAGAAAGGGATAGACCGAGTAATTACAGGCCAGTCAGCCTAACCTCTGTGGTGGGAAAATTATCGGAAAAAATCCTGAGGGACAAGATAAATCTTCATTTGGAAAGACATGGATTAAACAAGGACAGTCAGCATGGATTTGTTCAGGGAAGGTCGTGTCCGACTAACTTAATTGAATTTTTTGAGGAGGTAACAAGGAGGGTCGATGAGGTTCGTGTGTATGATGTAGTGTATATGGATTTTAGCAAAGGTTTTGATAAGGTCCTAAAAGGTCATCGGATCCAGGGCAAAGTGGCAAGTTGCATCCAAAATTGGCTGAGAGAGAGGAAGCAAAGGGTAATGATTGATGAGTGTTTTTGTGACTGGAAGGCTGTATCCAGTGGGATTCTGCAGGGCTCAGTGCTGGGTTCTTTGTTTTTTGTGGTATATGTCAATGACTTGGACTTAAATGTTGGGGTATGGTTAAGAAGTTTGCAGATGAAACTAAAATAGGCTGTGTGGTTGTTAATGAAGAAGAAATCTGCGGACTGCAGGAAGATATCAATGTACTGGAGTGCAGGTATACAGATGCCTGAAGGTAGCAGGCGAGGTGTTATGTCTATAATGCACTTATGAATGACTCCACGAGGCAATGTGTTGTACTCAAACTATCGTGGCCTTGGTCCTTTATTCCAAACTCCAGAGTGAGGCACAAGCATGATGTGCAGCCTTTTATACAAGTCTCCATCTTATGCAACTACACAGGGAGTACATCCATAGTCTGCATATAGAACACAAGGTAGATTAGGTGGTTAAGGCGGCATATGGAATACTTGCCTTTATTAAACGAGGCATGGACTACAAGAGCAAGGAGATTATGCTTAAACTGTATAGAACACTGGTTAGGTTGCAGCTGAAGTACTGTGTGCAGTTCTGGTCACCACATTACAGGAAAGACGTGATTGCACTGGAAAGGATGCAAAGGAGATTTACTAGAATGTTGCCTGGGCTGGAGAATTTTGGCTATGAGGAAAGATTGGAGATGCTGGGTCTGTTTACTTTGGAGCAGAGGAGGCTTGGGGGAGACCTAATTAAGGTGTATAAAATTATGAGGGGATTGGATAGAGTAGATCGGAAGGACCTGTTTCCCTTGCCAGAAGGGTCAACAAGCAGGGGACATAGATTTCAAGTAATTGGGGGGAGGTTTCGAGGAGATAGATATGATGGGAAATTTCTTCACCCAGGAGGGCGGTGGGGGTCTGGAACTCACTGTCTGAAAGGGTGGTATCGACAGGAACCCTCACTACATTTGAAGGATACTTGGATGTGCACATAAAGTGCCGTAACCTACAGGGCTACGGACCAAGAGCTGGAAAGTGGGCAGCTCTTGGTCGGCCGGCGCAGACACGATGGGACGAAATGGCCTCTTTCTGAACTGTAAATGTCTATGATTCTATGATTCTATGATTCTATATGTGGACATCACTGGCATGGCCAGCAATTATTGCCTGTCCCTAGCTACCCTGAGAAAGCAATCTTCTTGAACTGCTGGTAGTGATTTGACACAATGAAATGGCTTACTATCGCAGTTCAGAGGGCAGTTAATAGTCAACCACGTTGGTGTGGGACTGGAGTTGGTGGGAAAGTGGAATAGAAGCTCAGCCATGATCTTCTGAAATGATGGCGCAGGCTCGAGGGGCCATATGGCCTGCTCCTGCTCCTATTTGCTTTGTTCTTATGGAATCACACGCAGCCCGACTGGGTAAGGACATTAGTGAGCCAGTTGGGTTTTTACGGCAATCCGACATCTTCTTGGTCATTATTTACTGATTCCAGCTTTTTATATCCAGATTTTTAAAAACTGAATTCAAATTCTCAAACTGCCATGGTGGGATTTAAACTCACATTCTCTGGATTTTAGTCCTGGCTTCTGGATTATTCCAGTAATATATCCACTGCACTACTGTACCCCTCCACAGTTTAGAAAACTTGAGAAGCAAACAACTGATTTGTTAACAGGCAAACACTACACACAGCACAGTGAACGATCAAATCTATCTTTACATAATACTGTACAGATAATGGCAAGCTGGATCCTTCTGGTTTGTAGGGTTTGATTGAATCCATTTGCAGAGTCTTCTACCCAGTCACTTGTGATACAAAAACAGACCTTAATCTTCACAACTGCTGCACACGATGGACTCCATTTAGTAGCAGAAATAAGTTTCCATGGCAATACACTGCACTCATGAGCACACATCACCATAAAATTGGTCATCAAGCAAAGACTCAAAAAGTGGCAATGATTCTATGCAAATCAAAGGATTGGATTTTTTGCTTTTCAAATCAATCTGAATTTAAATTTTTGCTTCAAAAACAAATAAAAAATAGAGACACAGATGGTTGTTTTGTGTTGTGCATTAGTAACAAAGATTAGCCCCATTTTTAACCCGAACGTACGGAGGGGATGTGGGGGCACATGGGGGTTAAAACCACAATAGCATGCTACCCATCGTCTTCAAACTGCATTCTTGCCTCGTGCCATTTTAACGAGCACGTTTTGGACAATCACTGAGATGCAAAAGTAGAGGTCAAACACAGCCTGGGAAAGCTGGTGTGAGATGGATCGAGGGCCAGAAAAAGGCCCAGGTGAGCACAAGTGACCCTCTGGGCCCCACAAGGAATCCTTCGCCCTCCCCTGCCCAGGCTTCTCCTCCCCTTCCCACGGCCTTCAGGTCATGCCTGCCAGGTTCGTCTAAGAGTGGGGCCTGGAATATTGTAGTTGAAGTGATTATATGTACGAACATTTTTGTGTCCTTCTGAGTATGTGCGCAGCGGACTCCACCCCTTTTTGCGCATGCATGCTCGATCCAGTCGCGCATGCGCAGTACAATATATGAGGAAGCCGGAAGTGGGGCAGAACCACGTTGTCAAGCCTGGAACTGCTTCCACTGCTGCTTAAGCCTGAGCTTGCTACTGGGGCATTTGGGTTATATTTTGAAAGTTAATGACGATACTCGAGTCTCCAGGACTATTGCCTAGAATATTGCTGTGATCACCTACACAAACATTTTTGTGGCCTTGTGAGAGAGACAGGAAATCGGAGGTGGGAGAGAGAGAGTGGGGAGGTGTTGTGTATGCAATAACTGTTGGACTGAGTACTGTTTAACTCCAACAGGTATGAACTTGGCTCTGCTTCATTAAGACCCAAAGTACTTATATGCGAAATGGCTGGCCTTTTATATTTGGGCTGCACACACGTGCGTGCAGCCTAATGGCCTCCAACAGTGATGCCATCTTGCGGCTAGTGATCACAAAAGTACATACATGACAATACCCCCCTCTGAGATATTAACAGTCTTTTACAAATTGAGACGGTCCGGTGTTTTACGCTCCCGGGTTGACGGTCTCAGTTCAACTCCAGCCTTTGGGTGAGTGTTCAGAGTCTGTTGTGACTGGTGGCTGGGTGGCTGACCTGGTGGGAGTGGCAATGGCCATGTCAGGGATTGAAAGTCCCGATTCATTGATGACTACCGAGTTCTCTGATGACTGGGGGTAGGTTGGTTGGTCGTCGATTAGCTCTTCCTCCGACTGTTCCGGTTCATCTGTGTGCCGCAGCTTTGTCTGATCCATATGTTTCCGGCATGTTTGCCCAATTTTGAGCTTGACAATAAATACTGTTGCCCTCCTGGGCGATGACAGTACCAGCGATCCACTTGAGACCCTGACCATAATTCAGAACATATACAGGTTCATTTACAGAAACATCGAGTGACACAGCTGCGCGATCGTGATACCCTTGCTGACTTTGTCTTCTGTATTCAACATGATTATTCAAGTCAGGGTGTACAATTGATCGTTTGGTCTTAAGACCTCTCCATCATTAGTTCAGCAGGCGCGACCCTGGGAAGCATGTGTGGTTTTGTCCTGTAACTCAGCAGTATGCATGATAGGCGGGTCTGCAGTTACCCTTGGGTTACTCGCTTCATACTCTGCTTTATGATTTGGACAGCACATTCTGCTTGCCTCTTGGATGCAGGTTTGAACGGTGCTGACCTTACATGTTTGATACCATTGAGTTTCATGAACTCTTGAAACTCCTGACTGGTGAAGTACGATCCGTTGTCGCTAACAACAATGTCAGGCAGACCATGTGTCGCGAACATGACACAGATTCTCAATGGTAGCTGTGGATGTGCTGGATGACATGATTATACACCCTAGCCACTTCAAATATGCATCCACCACAACTAAAAACATCTTCTCCAAGAAGGGACCTGCAAAGTCTATGTGGATCCTGAACCATGGTTTGGACGGCCACGACCACAGACTCAGCGGCGATTCCGCTGATGCTTTGCTGAACTGCATGCAAGTGTTGCACTGATGCACACATGATTCCAACTCAGAGTCAATTCCCGGCCACCATACATGAGACCTGGCGATGGCTTTCATCATTACAATGCCGGGATGTGCGCTATGTAGCGCACGTACAAATTTCTCTCTCCCTTTCTTGGGCATAGCAAAACGATTGCCCCACAATATACAATCCGACTGAATCGACAGTTCGTGTTTGGATGAATGCAAGGTTTGGTCTCCTCACACATTTGCTTGGATATGGCAGATCAATCACCTTTGAGGATGCAACTCTTCACCACCGATAAAATCGGGTCCTGGCTGGTCCAGGTCTTAACTTGTTGAGCTGTGACAGGGGTTCCTTCACTCTCAAAAGCATCCATAACTAACAATAGGTCCGTCGGTTGTGGCAATGGCAGACGGCTCAAAGCATTGGCACAATTCTCGGTGCCAGGTCTATGGCGAATGACAATCATAAGCAGATAATGTCAGCGCCCACCTCTGAATGCAGGATGGAGCATTGGTATTGATACCTTTGTTTTCAGAGAACAGTGAAATGAGCAGCTTGTGATCTGTCTCCAGTTCAAATCGAAGATCAAACAGGTACTGATGCATCTTTTTAACCCCACACATACAGGCTAGTGCTTCTTTCTCTACCATGCTGTAGGCTCTTTCCGCTTTAGACAAACTTTTTGAAGCATACACTACTGGTTGAAGTTTACCTGACTCATTAGCTTGTTGGAGTACGCAACTAATTCCATATGAAGCAGCATCACAGGCCAATATTAAACATTTACTTGGGTCATAATGTACCAGCAGCTTGTTAGAGCACAACAGATTAGTGGCTCTCTCAAAAGCTGCATCTTGAGAAGCACCTCACACCCAGTTGTCGCCTTTTCAGTGCAGCATGTTCAGTGGTTCTAACAAGGTGCTCAACTTAGTTCGGAAGTTGCCGAAGTAGTTGAGTCGACCCAGGAACGAACGCAGCTCCGTCACATTCTGCGGCTTGGGTGCATTCTTGAAGGTCTTGGTTTTCGCGTCCGTGGGCCTGATGCCGTCAGCAGCAATTTTCCTCCCCAGGAATTCCGACCTCTGATTCCATGAAGACGCACTTCGAGCGTTTCAGTCTGACTTTGTCCAGAGGATGTAGAACCTCTTCCAGGTTGTTCAGATGTTCCTCGGAGTCACGAGCTGTGATCAGGATGTCATCTTGAAACACGACGGTTCTGGGAACGAACTTCAATCGACTCTCCATGTTCCTCTGAAATATTGCTGCAGCCGAGCGAATTCCAAAAGGGCACCCGTGATAAATAGAGTTTTTTTATGCGTGTTAATGCACCCAAATCTCTTCGACGTCTCGACCAGCTCCTGTGTCATGGAGGCCGATGTCAAGTCCAGTTTGGTGACGACTTCCCCCCAGCTAGCGTGGCAAACAAATCAGCCTTCGGTAATGGGTACTGATCCTATTTCGAAACCCTGTTGATCGTAGCCTTGTAGTCTCCACAGATTCTGACTGTGCCATCACTTTTCAGCACAGCAACAATGGGGCATGGCCCATTCATTAAATTCAACAAGTGATATGATCCCTTCACGCTGGAGTCTGTCCAGTTCGATTTCAACCTTCTCCATCATATACGAACTGCCTGAGTTTTATGATGGATAGGTCTTGCATCAGAGTCCACGTGGATCTGCACATTGGCTCCCATGAAGTTGCCGATGCCTGGTTCGAACAGCGAGGGGAACTTGCTCAGTACTTGGGCATATGTATTTTTCGCCGACGACAACGCTCTGATGTTGTTCCAATCGCATCTGATTTTGTCAAGCCGAATAGCGTTGGGCCATTGCCTGGAACAATCCCTAGCGGCAACTCGTGAACCGCACCATCATACGACACTTTAACTGTGGCACTGCCAATCATCGTTACGAGTTCTTTGGTGTACGTACGTGGCATTGACTGGACTCAGCCTGGGCCCGTCAGCCTTAGTATCCCACAGCTTGTCGAATGCCCTCTGGCTCATTATCGATTGACTCGCCCCCGTGTCCAGTTCCATTGATACCGGCACCCCATTAAATTTCGCGTTGATCATTATCGGTTTGCTCGAGTACAGTCCATACACTTCCTCCTCTGGTATCTCGGATTGCGTATCCGGATTCGCGCTCGTCTGACGATCATCCTCCATGTGGCATGTCGCAGCACGCTTGATCATCTGCGGACACTTGCGCTGGAGATGCCCCACTCTCAGACAGCCTTTGCAACTATATTGTTTAAATCAGCACTGCTGGTGCCGGTGATTTTCCCCACAACGCCAGCAAGGAGAAATCGGATGCATTCCCGTTGGTGGACTTTGGGCAGCCACAGATTGCGCATACGCAGTCAGGTAGGCCCCGCCATGTCCCGCTCTGCCGAACGCCGAATCAATCATATTTACAGTACTTGCTGAGTTTCGATTTTTCAGAGATATCTGCTTTAGACTTCTATCCATCGTCATGCATGACTGAGCGATCGTGATGGCCCTGTTCAAGTCCAACATCTCCACCGCCAGTAGTTTATGCAGGATCACCTCGTGGTTGATGCCGATTACAAAGAAGTCCCACAGCATGTCTGCCAACACAGCCCCGAACTTACACGGTCCCGCCAAAGGTCTCAGGTCGGCAACGAATCCCACCGCATTCTGGCCCTCGAAATGAACGTGCGTGTAAAATTTGTATCTTGAGACAATGATGCCTTCGTCTAACTTAAGGTGGTCCTGTACCAGTGTGCACAATTCTTCATGCGTCTTCTCTGTTGGACTCACAGGTAGGAGTAGATTCTTCATCAGATCATAAATTTTTGGACCACAAACAGTGAGGAGCACTGTCCAGCATCGCCGACCTCCTCCATTTTGTTGACCACGAAGAACTGGCTCAAACGGCTCACAAAGTCTGCCCAATCTTGTCCTTCCACAAATCGCTCCAACAATCCAATTGTGCTCATTTTTGCATGCAAAGGTTCTTGTTGCCTCGTCGCCAAAAGTAGTGTATGCAATAACTGTTAAACAGTACTCAGTCTAACTCCAAGAGGTATGACCTTGGCTCTGCTTTATTAAGGCCCAAAGTGACTAATATACAAAAGGACTGGCCTTTTATACTTGGGCTACACATACACGTGCGTGCAACCCAATGGCCTCCAACAGTGACGCCATCTACTGGCTAGTGAACCCAAAAGTACATACATGACATTGAGCATCCCTGATTATAACTGTTCAACCATCGGTGGCCTGGGCCTGAAGCTCTGGAACTCCCTCCCTAAACCTCTCCGCTTCTCTACCTCTCTTTCCTCCTTTAAGATACTTCTTAAAACCTGCCTTTTTGACCAAGCTTTAAGTCATCTGCCATAATTTCTTCTATGTGGCTCGGTGTCAAATGTATTTCTTTTGTCTTATCATATCATAGGCAGTCCCTCGGGGTCGAGGATGACTTGCTTCCACACTAAAAATGAATACTCAGGTGACTGACTGATGAACTAATTTTAAACGGTGGAAGAGGCCTGTGCGTGATTTATTTTAACGTGGGGTGGCCGTTGCACACCAGCCACCACATGGGCTTGACGGAACAAGGTCTTGGTCCAGTGGCAAGGGGGTCCAAGACGACTGGCGACCAGGCTCCGCCGCATGTGCCAATACATACACACAAACTTAAACATACTCCTACTGTCCTCTTTCCTTCCTCCTTCCCACAGGATCGCTCTCTACGTGGAATTCATAGTACGCAGGGTTAACCTCACAGCCTCGTTATTGGCCCGTGCTGCGTCTTCCTTTGGTTTTGTCTTATAACACTGCTGTGAAGCACCTTGGGACGTTTTACTATGTTACAGGCGCTATATAAATAAAAGTGATTGTTTTCTGTCAGTTAACCAATCCATGCGATATATTACCCCCAATTCCATGAGCCCTAATTGTGTGACACCTTATCGAATGCTTATTGAAAATCCAAATACACTACAGCTACTGGCTCCCCTTTACCTACCCTGCTTGTTACAACCTCAAAAAAAATGTCAAACACGATTTCCCTCTCATAAATTCGTATTGACTCAGCCAAATCATAGTATGATCTTCTAAGTACCCGGTTACCACGTTCCTAATAATAGATTCCCTACTACTGATATTAGGCTAATTGGTCTATTGTTTCTGTGTATCCTCCCCTCCCCACCCCCACCCCATCTCTTTCTCTCCAGTCTTCTCTCTCTTCTACCTTCAACAAAAATATTCCAGTGAAAATAAATCCAAATAAAATTCGTACAACTCATATTATTGGTAGCGATCTGTAATTTTGAAAATAAAATATTCTGTGCGATTGATCCTAATGTGTATTTTTTTTTTAAACTGAAGACACACCAAAGCTGCTTTGTAGTATACTGGATATTTTCAAATACAGTACCAAAAACTATTTGATATTCACTGCCACAAATACATAATTTACAAATTAAGGCCATAACAAGACCAGTTTTCACTGAATATCTCTGAATTCAAAATGCAATGTGCATAATCAGTTTATATAAACAGCAGCTTGTGTAGGAGGTATGTGACAATGTCTAAATTTCAACTAGTAACTGAGTCACACATAAAACAGACACAATCTCACTGGCACAAAAAGCCCAAATAACTACAAATGTTACTTAGATTTTGGTATGGGGGCACAGGAAGTCATTTAAGAAATGAACAAGTATAAAATGGTAATGTAGTTTTCCATTTGGAATGGAAATCAGAGGGCAGATGAGACCCGAAACCTAGTTAAAATCAACCTGACTGCCAAACTGTAAACTCCACAAATCGCATTCCAAATAAATTCCGTATTCAGCGGCCTACCCCTCTTGAGGTTTGATTCCAGAGGCAGTGAACTGTAAAAACGGTAGCAAAATTCTCCCCTTTCATTTTCCCTGCTATTTAGTATTACCCCTTATTCTCAATAGGCCTGTGTACTATGTATGGTATTAATACCTTTCGTTGACCAAATTAAAATAAAGACAGCCTCATTCCATTCATTTATGCGTTAGCCGTGGTTTAGTCGAAGCACTCTTGCCTCGGAATCAAAAGGTTTTTTGTGCAAGGCCCATTCCAAAGATTCAAGTGTATAATCTAGGCTAATACTTCAGTGCATGGTTGGTGATGCCACCTTTTGGAGGCAAAGTTAAACCAATGCCCCATGTTCTCTATTAGGTGTATGTACAAGATCCCGTGACACTATTCGAAGGGGAGTCATCCTGGTTTTCCTGGTCAACATTCATCTCTCAACCAACATCACTTAAAACAAATTAACTGGTTTCCTACATAAATGTCGACAAATAAAAGGTGTTGCAGGACAGGAAGTGGATTCCAGATGCAAGATTTTTAATATATTGATTTATTCGGCTTTTTCTCGATATTACAAAATTTTCTTTGAATGCTCAATCTTAAACATTGGGGTTTAAATTTAACATTCATTGTATCTTATTTTAAACAGTACAATAATTTCAATAGCCCCCAAATTATGATAATCCACGCAGGTCAATAGTTTCAGATCTGGAGTTATAAGCAGAATTACTACCTGTTATCTGATCATCAGGCTCTCCATAATAAAGCTATGGCTCCAGAAACTTTTAATTACAGCAACCTGGCCTTGCAGGCCCATGGCACAAACTAATAATGAACAGCTGTTCCCATGTCAGAAACAGTTACTTGGATTCCTGCAAAATATTCAAAGAGAATTACATCAATGATTCAGTTTCTCTTTACTCCACCAGCTGAAGCATATTTTGAAACTCATTTTTGACCTAATTTAAACAAATAACAATGCGATCTATTTTCACCACCATTGGACACCGTTTTTTTTTGGCGTCTGCTGATTGTTTTGGAGGAATCGTGATTTTGCAATTTTGCTCAAAGTTTGTACGCCGGCGGCAACTGTCAGCACCGTTTTTTTGTACGCAATATTTTTTGGTCCGGATCTGGTTGAAAAACTGATGTCCGCACCGTTTTTGGCCATCCACGATTTTTTTCAGCGCAGCGCGCACTGGCCAAAAGCACCGCAAAAAAAAACATCTGCTAAGTTAAGGAATCGGCGCAAAAGAACAAGAGCGAGACATTAAGAATACAAAAAATACTTTTTTTCCCCCCCCACAGGGAACTCTTTTTGGAGCAAGGGATGATGATTTCTGGGCTGAAAGGACTGCTCCTCCACGCTGGACCCGCTGCAATCCCAGGCCGAATGCTGTCGCCACCCCACCCTCGCAAGTTGAAGTTCAGGAGTGGGAGGGCCATTCGGCCCAGGATCGCAGCGGGTCCAGCCAGGGGGGATTGGGGGGGGGTGGGGGGGGGGAAGTGGAGGCCGCGGGTCCTGGCACCTGGGGTGGGGGGGGGGGGGGGAGAAAACGGGACGGTGGCCACAGGTCCAGCAGGGGAAAAGGTCCTTTGTGGCCCTTTCGGCAGAGGTGGGGTAGCAGTCCTTTTGGGGGAGCGGACTTCAGCGTCTTTGGTCCTTGCAAACGACTGCCCCATTTCCAACCTCTCTTTCCTCTCCAAAGTCCCTGAACATGTTGTTGCCTCCCAATTTCTTGCCCATCTTTCCTGCAATTCCATGCCTGAATCCCTCCAATCCGGTTTCCACCCCTGCCATAGTACTGAAACGGCTCTCAGTCACAAATGATATCCTTTGTGACTGAGACAAAGGCAAACTATTCCTCCTCATCCTTCTTGACTTGTCTGCAGCCTTTGACAGAGTTGACCACTCTACCCTTCTCCAATGCCTCTCCATCATCGTCCAGGTGGGTGGGACTGCACTAGCCTGGTTCCATTCTTATTTATCTAATCTTAGCCACAGAATCATAGAAACATAGAAACATAGAAAATAGGTGCAGGAGCAGGCCATTCAGCCCTTCTAGCCTGCACCGCCATTCAACGAGTTCATGGCTGAACATGAAACTTCAGTACCCACTTCCTGCTTTCACGCCATACCCCTTGATCCCCCGAGTAGTAAGGAATTCATCTAACTCCCTTTTGAATATATTTAGTGAATTGGCCTCAACTACTTCCTGTGGTAGAGAATTCCACAGGTTCACCACTCTCTGGGTGAAGAAGTTTCTCCTTATCTCGGTCCTAAATGGCTTACCCCTTATCCTTAGACTGTGACCCCTGGTTCTGGACTTCCCCAACATTGGGAACATTCTTCCTGCATCCAACCTGTCCAAACCCGTCAGAATTTTAAACGTTTCTATGAGGTCCCCTCTCACTCTTCTGAACTCCAGTGAATACAAGCCCAGTTGATTCAGTCTTTCTTGATAGGTCAGTCCCACCATCCCGGGAATCAGTCTGGTGAATCTTCGCTGCACTCCCTCACCTGCATTCACCCCACATCGTTGCTTCTGTTGTCCGCCAAGGCTCCATCCTTGGCTCCCTTCTATTTCTCATCTAGATGTTGCCCCTTGGCGACATCATCCAAAAATACAGTGTCAGTTTCCACATGTACGCTGATGACACCTAACTCTACCTCACTCCCACTTGTCTCCACCCCTCCACGGTCTCTAAATTGTCAGACTGCTTCTCCGACATCCAGTTCTGGGTGAGCAGAAATTTTCTCCAGTTGAATATTGGGAAGACCGAAGCCATCATGTTCAGTCCCCGCCACAAACTCTGTTCCTAGCCACTGACTCCATCCCTCTCCCCAACTTCTGTCTGAGGTTGAACTACACTGTTCGCTACCTTGGTGTCATATTTGACCTCGAAATGAACTTTCGCACGTATCCGCAGCATAACTAAGACTGCCTATTTCTACCTCTAACATTGCTCTTCTCTGCCCAGCTCATCTGCTGCTGAAGCCCTCATCCACACCTTTGTTACCTCTAGACTTGACCAATCCAAAGCACTCCTGGCTGGCCTCTGACATTCTACCCTACATAAACTAGACGTGATCCAAAACTCAGCTGCCCATGCCCTAACTCTCACCTAGTCCCGCTCACCCATCACCCCTGTGCTCACTGACCGACATTTGCATCCGATTAAGCAATGCCTCAATTTCAAAATTCTCATCCTTATTTTCAAATCCCTCCACGGCCTCACCCCTCGTTACCTCTAATCTCCTCCAGCCCCACAAGCCCCCGAGATGTCAGCGCTCCTCTCATTCTGCTCTTTTGAGCATCCCGGATTATAAATCGCTCAACCATTGGTGGCCGTGCCTTCTGGTGCCTCGGCCCAAGCTCTGAATCTCCCGATCGAAACCTCTCCGCCTCTCTTTCTTCCTTCAAGACGTCCCTTAAAACATACCTCTTCGACCAAGCTTTTGGTCACCTGCGCTAATATCTACTTATGCGGCTCGGTGTCAAATGTTATCTCATAATACTCGTGTGAAAAACCTTGGGCCGTTTCACTTCTGTTAAAGGCGCTATATAAATGCAAGTTGTTGTAGTTTGTGTCTCTGGAGTGGGGCTTGAATCCATGATCTTCTGACTCAGAGGTGGGAGTACTACCACTGAGCCAAGGCTGAGATATAGAAGAGAACCTAGAAAAAAATGTAGGTTCAGGGCTAGGAAACCTTGGAGGAGGTTTGGCTAGGTGAACAAGGGGAAGTGGGGGGTGTGACATAGACAGCTGAATGAATGGTCTCAACCTTAGTAAAAAAAGTCGTCCATGAGTTTGTTGCACTTGCAAAGGTGTGGGTGGCAGGGCATGGGCGAGGTGATTAAGAGACAGTTGGCAGTGGGGGAACAAAGCTGAGGTTATTTTTGTACTCCAGGATGATCCTGTGCAGTTTTAGCAGAGGAGAGCAAGGCCCGATAGTGCTTGATGTAGTCAAGACAGATTTATCGATGAATGGCCAAACCAGTTGCACATCAGATACGTTAAAGTCTGCGCTCCTTGGACCTGAGGGAGTAAAGACAGGGGCCATTCCAGAGGGAACAACTAGAGTGAAAAAGACTAAGGGTTTTACTGGGAATAAGAGCATCAAAAGGTAGAGGTGCGAGAGTGATTGCGCAGATCAGAACCTGCAAAAATATCATAGTGAATGGAAGGCCAAAGGCTGGACAGTTGAGAGAAGTGCAGTTGTAAATGACTTGGGGAGAATATTTCCAGGACAGATGCAGAAGTAAGTAGAGTAGAAGAGTTGTTTATGTGGAGGGACAGGTTAAGGAAGAACATTAGGGCAATGATATCAGAGGAGAGGGGACAAGGCGATCTGAGATGAAGATTGAAATCACCAAGGATAAGGAGTCACTCAGTGATGAGACTGAAGATGGAAGGGAGTATGGTCTTTCGTTATGGCTGTGACTTAGGTGCCTCCTTTTGAAACCAGAATTGAACAGTGCTCAAGTGTGGCATTACCAAAGCACTGTACAGTTTCAGCATGACAGCCTCAAACTTACTAATATGATGATCTATGTCTATACCATTTCTCATACTCTTCAATATATTTCTTAACCAGATAGATATTCAGTTGAAAGATGATGATCAACACAGCATCAAGTGCCTTCACATGTCTACTACTTTGTAGGGGAAAGGAATCAAAGAATGTTTTCTAATCTCTAGACTCAGAATCAGAAGACATGAATATAAAATGAAGGGTCTTTAACATAGTTCTTGTGACCTTTCATTTGGTACCTATGGTCCTACCATCAGTTTAAGCCAAACAACCTGCATTTAATAACATTACATCTACCTCTCATTTAAATATCTAGAGTTAAACTAACATGGCAGGGGGATGGGAACCTATGCAGGGAGACAGAGGGAAATAAAATGGAGTCAGAAGCAAAAGATAGAACGGAGAATAGTAAAAGTGGAGGGCAGAGAAACCCAAGGCAAAAAACAAAGGGCCACATTACAGCAAAATTCTAAAGGGGCAAAGTGTGTTAAAAAGACAAGTCTGAAGGCTCTGTGCCTCAATGCGAGGAGCATTCGGAATAAGGTGAATGAATTAACTGTGCAGATAGCAGTTAACGGATACGATGTGATTGGCATCACGGAGACATGGTTCCAGAGTGACCAAGGCTGGGAACTCAACATCCAGGGATATTCAACATTCACGAAGGATAGACAGAAAGGAAAAGGAGGTGGGGTGGCGCTGTCGGTTAAAGAGGAAATTAATGCAATTGTAAGGAAGGACATTAGCTTGGATGATGTGGAATCGGTATGGGTGGAGCTACGGAATATCAAAGGGCAGGAAATGCTAGTGGGAGTTGTGTACAGGCCACGAAATAGTAGTAGTGAGGTTGGGGACAGCATCAAACAAGAAATAAGGGATGTGTGCAATAAAGGTACAGCAGTTATCATGGGCGACTTTATTCTACATATTGATTGGGCTAACCAAACTGGTAGCAATGCAGTGGAGGAGGATTTCCTGGAGTGTATTAGGGATGGTTTTCGAGACCAATATGTCGAGGAACCAACCAGAGAGATGGCTATCCTCGACTGGGTGATATGTAATGAGAAGGGACTAATTAGCAATCTTGTTGGGCGAGGCCACTTGGGGGAAGAGTGACCATAATATGGTAGAATTCTTTATTAAGATGAAGAGCGACAAAGTTAATACGGAAACTAGGGTCCTGAACTTAAGGAAAGGTAACTTCAACGGTATGAGGTGTGAAGTGGCTAGAATAGACTGGCAAAGGATACTTAAAGGATTGACAGTGGATAAGCAATGGCAAACACTTAAAGATCACATGGATGAACTTCAGCAGTTGTACATCCCTGTCTGGAGTGAAAATAAAATGGGGAAGGTGGCTCAACCATGGCTAACAAGGGAAATTAAGGATAGTGTTAAAGCCAAGGAAGAGGCATATAAGTTGGCTAGAAAAAGCAACAAACCTGAGGACAGAGAAATTTAGGATTCAGCAGAGGATGACTAAGGGCCCAAGTTTCCACATGATTTGCGCCTGATTTTTAGGAGCAACTGGTGGAGAACGGACTATCTTAGAAATCGCAATTCTCCACATTTTTTTTTCTGCAGTTCTAGTCAGGTAGAACAGTTCTACTTTGGAACAGAATTTTTTCTTCAAAAGGGGGCATGTCCGGCCACTGACGCCTGATTTCAAAGTTTCCACAGTGAAAACGTACTCCAAACTAAAGTAGAATGGAGCAAGTGAAGATTTTTGTAGAACTGAAAAAACCTGTTCTACACATTAAAAAATCAGGCGCAGGTTACAAATTAGGCGTCCAGAACGAGGTGGGGGGGGAAGGGAGGGAAGTCATTAAATTCTATAATAAATCCTTATTTATACTTATACAAATAAATCCAACCTGAATAAACATTTATAAGCAAAGAAAAGATTAAATAAACCATCTTCCCACCTGTGTGAAAGTGCTTCAGGCAGGCCTTTCGGGACCGAAGGCTGAACGGGCCGGCCAGAGCCCGTCCCCAGCACCAGCACCAGATTTACAGGTAGGTGGCGTTGGGTCGGGTCGGGTCGGGGGGGGGGGGGGAAAGAGAGAGAGAGAGAGAGAGAGAGAGAGAGAGAGAAGTCGTCATGTCGGATCCAGTCCGGGAGCGGGAGTCGGGTCGGGTCCAGTGAGGGGGGGGGGGGGGGGTCGGGTCGGGTCGGGGAGCGGGAACAGGAGCGCGGGTCGAGTCGGGTCAGTCGGGGGGGGGGGGGAAATCGGGAGTCGGGTCTGGTCCGGAGGCAGGGGGGAGTTGAGCGGGTGTCGGGTCTGGTCTGGTCCGGAGGCAGGGGGGGGGGGGGAGGGGGAAGCGGGTGTCGGGTCTGGTCTGGAGGCAGGTGGGGGGGGGGGAAGCGGGTGTCGGGTCTGGTCGGGGGGGGGGGGGGGGGGGAAAGCAGGAGCTGGCCGTGGGAGGAGCCTTATTCACGCAGCCCCAATGAGGCCATTCGGCCAGGGCTCGGGGCTGCGAGCTTCAGGCCCCTCCCACACAGTTCAGCGCCTGGAGCTACTGCACTTGCGTGCCGACTGTAGCGCGCATGTGCAGAGGTCCCGGCACTGTTTTCAGCGCAGGGACCTGGCTCCGCCCCCCCACAGCTCGTGCTGGCTGCGCCGAGGGCCAGAGGACCTGCAAGTAGGTGGAGAATACCGAGGATTTTTTTAGGCGCATTTTGTGGCGCGAAAAACGGGCGTCCAGGTCGGGACTGCGCTGTTCTAGGCGCGTGTGGAAACTTGGGCTTTAAGGGTTTAACTAGAAGGGGGAAAATAGAATACGAGAGGAAGCTTGCAGGGAACATAAAAACTGACTGCAAAAGCTTCTATAAATATGTGAAGAGAAAAAGATTAGTGAAGACAAACCCTTGCAGTCAGATTCAGGTGAATTTATAATGGGGAACAAAGAAATGGCAGACCAATTGAACCAATACTTCTGTTCTGTCTTCAGGAAGAAAGACACAAATAACCTTCCGAATATACTAAGGGACAGTGGGTCTAGTGACAAGGAGGAACTGAAGGATATCCTTACTAGACAGGAAATTGTGTTAGCTAAATTGATGGGATTGAAGGCCGATAAATCCCCGGGGCCCGATAGTCTGCATCCCAGAGTACTGAAGGAAATGGCCTTAGAAATAGTGGATGCATTGGTGATCATTTTCCAACAGTCTATCAATTCTGGATCAGTTCCGATGGACGAGAGGGGAGCAAATGTAACACCGCTTTTCAAGAAAGGAGGGAGCGCGAAAACGGGTAATTATAGACCGGTTAGCCTGACATCAGTGGTGGGGAAAATGTTGGAATCAATCATTAAAGATGAAATAGCAGCGCATTTGTAAAGCAGTGACAGGATCGGTCCAAGTCAGCATGGATTTATGAAAGGGAAATCATGCTTGACAAATCTTCTAGAATTTTTTGAGGATGTAACTGGTAGAGTGGACAAGGGAGAACCAGTGGATGAGGTGTATTTGGACTTTCAAAAGGCTTTTGACAAGGTCCTACACAAGAGATTTGTGTGCAAAATCAAAACACGTAGTATTGGGGGTAATGTACTGACGTGGATAGAGAACTGGTTGGCAGACAGGAAGCAGAGAATCGGGATAAACGGGTCCTTTCAGAATGGCAGGCAGTGACTAGTGGGCCGCAAGGCTCAGTGCTGGGACCCCAGCTATTTACACTATACATTAATGATTTAGATGAAGGAATTGAGTGTAATATCTCCAAGTTTGCAGATGACACTAAGCTGGGTGGCAGTGTGAGCTGTGAGGAGGACGCCAAGAGGTTGCAGGGTGACTTGGACAGGTTAGGTGAGTGGGCAAATGCACGGTAGATGCAGTATAATGTGGACAAATGTGAGGTTATCCACTTTGGTGGCAAAAACACAAAGGTAGATTATCTGAATGGCGGCAGATTAGGAAAAGGGTAGTTGCAACAAGACCTGGGTGTCATGGTATATCAGTCACTGAAAGTTGGCATGCAGGTACAGCAGGCGGTTGTGAAGGCAACTGGTATGTTGGCCTTCATAGCTAGGGGATTTGAGTATGGGAGCAGTGAGGTCTTACTGCAGTTGTACAGGGCCTTGGCGAGTCCTCACCTGGAATATTGTGTTCAGTTTTGGTCTCTTAATCTGAGGAAGGACGTTCTTGCTATTGAGGGAGTGCAGCGAAGGTTCACCAGATTGATTCCCGGGATGGCAGGACTGACATATGAGGAGAGACTGGATCGATTGGGACGTTATTTACTGGAGTTTAGACAGATGAGAGGGGATCTCAAAGGAACATACAAAATTCTGACGGGACTGGACAGGTTAGATGCAGGAAGAATGTTCCTGATGATGGGGAAGTCCAGCACCAGGGGACACAGTCTAAGGATAAGGGGTACGCCATTTAGGACTGAGATGAGGAGAAACTTCTTCACTCAGAGTTGTTAACCTGTGGAATTTCCTACCGCAGAGAGTTGTTGAATAGATCCAATGAACTGGCATCAAGAGGGAGTTGGATATGGCCCTTACGGCAAAAGGGATCACGAGGTATGGAGAGAAAGCAGGAAAGTGGTACTGAGGTGAATGATCAGCCATGATCTTATTGAATGGTGGTGTAAGGGGAGCTTGGTGTGTGGGTTTGAATCCACACTCCCCTGGGGTTCTGTATTTGCGATTTATGAGGATGGGTGAGTAATGAGGTACCAGACACAGTGGGTAAGAGTACAAAATGGCGAATGTTGTTTATTTAGAATAGTAAACACCAAGATAGAGGGTATAGGAAGAGGTCATAAATAGCAGGAATGGCACAATTCAACACCACGAAAAATCTCGCAATAGGGAAGGGGAAAATAAGAGGTTAAAACATTCCACTCAAACACAATCATACCTCCCACTTCCAACCTTCTTACCGATTCCTATCCTAAATTGAGTCTGTGAGGGGGTTTGGGCTTTACTCACAATCCTATCAACTCCGGGGTTCTGGGGGCACTTATTTCAGCTCGGGGTCCCTCTGCGGTGGGTTTTACGTTGTTGGTCGCTTCGGTTTTCCTCCTCGATGTTGCGTCGGTTTCTTCTCTTTGCCTTTCAGTTGGCTCCTAAGCAAAAAGCTGCTGGAGTTAAGCACACCTTCCCCAGAGCAAGGGCCCTGTGAAAAAGCTGACTCAACTGGCAAAAGCTGACTCCAACCTCTGGTTGGTTTCCTTGCTCAGCTCAGCTGTGGGAAGTCACTGCCACTGCCTGCTGGTTTTCAGTCTCGGTGGCTTCGTCTGCGGGACTGCTTCTTCTTCCTCTGATGGAGCGAGAGGGAGAGAACGCTCTCTCTAGATACAAACTGTAAGCTCCAAGCTCTCCAACTTCCAAAACCTCCCCCCTCTTCCAAAACCGCCAACCTCTCCAACTTCCTTGTGTGTTTTTGCAGCTTTTCTTATAGTCCGTTCATAGGGTGTGAATGGCAATTCGATGTGTATCCATCTGTCTGGAATGAAGATGATTGTTCACTACCTTGACAAAGATGACATTCTGTCTGGGCTGGCCAAACTGATTGAATAATAAAACAAGGGCCCACAGGTCTGATGCAAACTGATACTATGTGTTGCCTTGTGTATTACTGGGGAGATTTTGCCTGTACAGGGTGGCCAGAGTCCCATCATTCTCCGCGGTTTACAGGCTGTTGGCTGCAGTTGGTCATTTTAAACATGGCATCTTCCCATTCTCCCTGCCACATGTCTCCGTGGTTGGTTTTGCAGAACCTTACAGTGGTGCCGGCTCGAAGGGCCGAATGGCCGATTCCTGTATCTATTTTCTATAATTCTATGTAAATGCAAGTATATGGAGTTAGTTCACAGATCAGATCAGCCATGATCTCAGTGAATGGCGGAAGAGGCTAGAGGGGCTCAATGACCTACTCCTGTTCCTATATTCATATAGGTTAGGAAGAAACCTGCTGCTTCAGTTATTTGAACCAGCAGAACAATGATCCCATGGTACTATTTAAAATGTAGGGATTTCTCCTGGTCCGCTCAATATACATTCCTCAAACACGCTACCAATAAATAAATTAGATTATTTTCTGCCTGTGGGATTTTACTCTGTGCAAAATGCACACTGGGTTTACTTTTCACATCAGTGACTGCACTTCAGAGTAATTAATTATATGTGAAGCGATTTGAGATATGAGAGAGAGTTAATACAGCACTATATAAATGCAATGGTTTGACGAGAACGACCAGGAGATCCAGGAGCTAATAGGCCGCAAGTGCAAGGCATTCTTCGACTGACAGCAGCAACACAACTCGAGGGCAACAAAGCAGTTCTACAGACGTCTGAAGGCCGAGGTTCGAAAACCCACAACCTAATGAACAGATGGTGGGTGGAGAAAGCTCAAGAAATCAATCATCATCATCATAGGCAGTCCCTCGAAATCGAGGAAGACTTGCTTTCACTCTGTGTTCTCAGGTGACTGAACAGTCCAATATGGGAATTACAATCTCCGTCACAGGTGGAACAGTCGCTGAAGGAAAGGGTGGGTGGGGAGTCTGGTTTGCCACACACTCCTTTCGCTGTCTGCGCTTGTTTTCTGCATGCTGTCGGCGACAAGACTTGAGGTGCTCAGTGCCCTCCCAGATGCTCTTCTTCCACTTAGGTTGGTCTTTGGCCAAGGATTCCCAGGTGTCGGTGGGGATGTTGCACTTTATCAAGGAGGCTTTGAGGGTGTCCTTGAAAGGTTTCCTCTACCCACCTGGGGATCGCCTGCTGTGTCGGAGTTCAGAGTAGAGCATTTGCTTTGGGAGTCTTGTATCGGGCATGCGGACAATGTAGCCCGCCCAACGGAGCTGGTCGAGTGTGGTCAGTGCTTCGACGCTGGGGATGTTGGCCTGATCGAGAACACTGAGGTTGTTGCGTCTATCCTCCCAGGGGATTTGCAGGATCTTGCGGAGACATTGTTGGTGGTATTTCTCCAGCGATTTGAGGTGTCTGCTGTATATGGTCCACATCTCAGCCATACAGGAGGGCTCAAGAAATCCAGCAGCTATCCAACAACCACGACACGCAAGGATTCTTCAGCGCAGTCAAGACCACCTATAGCCCAAGCACCCAAGGCCCTACCCCACTACTGGCCAAGAACGGAGAGGTGCTCATCAAGGACATAGGCAGTCAGTGCTTACTGGAAGGAGCACTTCCAGGGTCTCCTCAACCGAGACTCCGTCTTCGACGCAAGTGTCCTCGACTCCGTCCCACAGCATGCCACCCGCCACCATCTCAACACAACCCCGAAAGGTCATCCGACAACTGAAGAACAAGTCATCAGGAGAAGATGGAATCCCCGCCGAAGCACTAAAACATGGCGGAGAAGCACTACTGGCGGGATCCATGACCTCATCTCTCTTATCTGGAAAGAGATCATGCCAGGAGATCTCAGAGACGCTGTAATCATGAGCATCTGCAAGAAAGGTGACAAGTCCAACTGCAATAACTGCAGAGGAATCTCCCTGTTGTCAACTACAGGGAGAGTCATTGCAAGAATCCTTCTCAATCACCCTCTCCTTGTGGCTGAAGAGCTCCTCCCAGAGTCGCAATGCCGATTCCGCCTACTAAGGGGCACAATGGACATGATCTTCATCGTGCGACAACTACAAGAGAAATGCAGGGAACAGCACCAACCCTTGTACATGACCTCCTTTAACCTCACAAAAGCCTTCGACACGGTCAACCATGGGGGATTATGGAGCGTCCTCCTCAGATTTGGCTGTCCTCAAATGTTTGTCACCATCCTCCGCCTGCTCCATGGTGACATGCAAGCCGTGATCCTGATCAACGGATGCATCACAGACCCATTCCATGTTCAGACCGGAGTCAAGCAAGGCTGTGCCATCGCACCAACACTCTTCTCGATCTTCCTTGCTGCAATGCTCCATCTCATCCTCAGCAAGCTCCCCGCTGGTGTGGAGCTAAATTACAGGACAAACGGGAATCTGTTCAACCTCCGCCACCTCCAAGACATCCCAAGTTCGTCCCATCCTCCATCATAGAATTACAGTATGCAGACGACGCTTGCGCCTGCGCACACTCGGAGGCCGAAATCCAAGTCATCGTCAACACCTTCACCAAGGCATACGACAGCATGGGCCTTACTCTAAATATCCGTAAGACAAAGGTCCTCTACCAATCTGCTCCCACCACACAGCTCTGACACCTGGTCATCAAAATCCATGACGAGGCTTTGGACAATGTGAACCATTTTCCATACCTCAGGAGCCGACTGTCAACAAGGGCAGACATCAACGACGAAGTCCAACATCGCCTTCAGAAAACCAGTGCAGCCTTCGGTCGCATGAGGAAGAGAGTGTTTGAAGACCAGGACCTCAAACCCGGCACCAAGCTCATGGTCTAACAGCCCTCCTATACAAGTTCGGAGACATGGACTATGTACAGCAGGCACCTCAAAACACTGGAGAAGTACCACCAACGCTGCCTCCGCAAGATCCTGCAAATCCATTGGCAGGATAGGTGCACCAACGTCCGTGTTCTCGCTCAGGCCAACATCCCCGGCATTGAAGCATTGACCTCGCTCGATCAGCTCCGCTGGACGGGCCACATCGTCCGCATGCCTGATAAGAGACTCCCAAAACAAGCACTCTACTCCGAGCTCTGACACAGCAAATGAGTTCTAGGTGGGCAGAGGAAATGCTTCAAAGACACCCTCAAAGCCTCCTTGAAAAAATGTAACATCCCCACCGACACCCAGGAATCCCTGGCCCAAGACTGCCCAAAGTGAAGGAAAAGCATCCGGGAAGTTGCTGAACACGGAGTTTCTTCACCAAGAACAAGTTGATGCCAAGCGTCGACTGCCGAAGGAGCGCGCGACAGCCCAGTCCTTCAACCACTGTCTGCCCCAGCTGCGGCAGAAACTGCAGGTCCCGCATTGGACTCTTCAGGTCACCGAGAACTCATTTTTAATGTGGAAGCAAGTCATCCTCGACTCCGAGGGACTGATTATGATGATGATGATATAAATGCAAGTAATCTCACCTTACCTTCCTCAGAACCCTCAAGATCTTTTTGAAGGTAGGATGTTCATAATTTCACACAATATCTCACTGGTGACCATACCAATATTATTCTTCTGTATTCATTTGCAAAGTAATCTTCTCAATTTTTGTTAATCTATAGCGCAACTGCACATGTACCTTTAAAAAAAAATCAATCCTTTTGCTGTGAATTTTGAAGATTTGTGCCTATCAAAGTACAAATTTTGTCCATCATAACAGGAAAAATCAGTGACTGGACATAGGCAACAAATCATTTTGTTCAGTACTACAGGTACAATGCTTTAAATCTATAAATTCTAACCACACAGTTCTAGCAACTCTTCTTATGATGGTCAAAACTCTTACCGATTTAAACCTTTCAATCCTTTACATTGACAATTACTACCCCCTTTAGACAAATGATGGTTAATAACAAACCAGTAACCAAACAATAACATGTGTATTTAATCTCCTGCCTTCTTTCTCTCTGATGGAGTACATCAATCATAGTATAAATGGTAGAGGCCCAACACTAACAGGCAAGCCTCACAACACCAATTGACTATCAGCCACTAATCTTATTACCGGAATCATATTTTTTTTCCACTGTCTACAACTGTCAATAAATGGCCCAATCAGTTTTACTTATCCTGAATCGTTGACATGAATGATCAAGGCCTTTCCACTTCATGAAAATGCAGCATTTTGCTGTCACAAATATAAAACCAACTGTACATAAGACTATCTGCACGCACAAGAAAATTTCCCACTGCACTGCTCATGGGTAATGTAAACACTTATGATATTTAGCTGCTAAACGTTACACTATGGTATACAGAAGCTCTCAAAAAAAAATCTTGTTAATTACAACTACTTTACTGTCAGTTGGCCCTAACTGTCAATTCCATGTTACCTCTCAGCACTTGGTTCAAAATTGTAATGACAGAGGTCTGAGAGCAAGTCAGTTGCCTGCTCTCACATTCAGGAATTATCGCACTTGAGTAGTAAATAAGGAATTAGCTAAGGGATAGAAAGCAGAGTGTAGTGGCGAATGTTTGTTTTTCAGATGGAGGTATACAGTGATGTTCCCCAGGGCCACTATGTATTAGGACCACTGCTCTTTTTGATATATATTAATGACCTGGACTTGGGTATATAGAGCTAAATTTCAAAGATTGCAGATAACACAAAACTTAGAAATGTAGTAAAAAGTGAGGAGGACACAGGCAGGTGAATGGGCAGACACATGAAATTTAAGAGAGAAAAATGTGAAGCAATATGTTTTGGCAGGAGGAATGAGGAGAGATAATATAAACTAAATGATCCAGGTTGCAGGAACAGAGACACCTGGGGGTATATGTACACAGATCTTTGAAGGTGCCAAGTCAAGTTAAGGCGGCTGTTAAAAAAAGCAAATTTGATCCTTGGCTTTATTAATAGAGGGAGAGAGTGCAAAAGCAAGGAAGTTATGCTAAATCATTATAAAACACTGGTTAGGCCTCAGCTGGACTATTATGTTTGATTTTGGGCATCACACTTGAGGAAGGATGTCAAGGCCTTAATAAGGTACTGACGAGTGGTACCAGGGATGAAGGGTGGTTATGTGAAGAGACTGGAGAAGCTGGGCTTGTTCTCCTTAAGCAGAGAAGCTTAAGAGGAGATTTGATAGAGGTGTTCAAAATCATGAATGGTTTTGAAATAGTAGTTAATAAGGAGAAACTGTTTCCAGTGGCAGAAGGGTCAGCAACCAGAGGACACAGATTTAAGGCAATTGGCAGAACCAGAGGTGACATGAGAAAATCTTACACACAGCGAGTTGTTGTGATCTGGAATGCACTGCCTGCAAGAGTGGTGGAAGCAGATTCAATTGTAACTTTCAAAAAGGAATTAATTGGAGGGCTATGGGCAAAGAGCAGGGGAGTGGAATGAGTAGGATAGCTCTATCAAAGAGCCAGCACAGGTACCATGGGCTGAATGGCCTCCTTCTGTGCTATGATTCTATGAATAAAGACGTCTCAAACTCTATGGGCAAAAATCTAGTACTTGAATACAAATGAGGTAGGGTCTTAAGCTGTGTTTATTGCAAGTAATTCTGGAAGAAGAAATATTCAACAATCCTACCACTTTCCTTGATCTATGGAATAAGCAAAGATTATTATAATAAAAACAAATTATTTCCAAACATTTAAAATCTCTCGAGTCAGCTGGAGGGCTTATGCAAGAAACTAATTTAAGCCATATGCCAGCGATTTTGTTTTTTCTTTTCGCTTTTAGACAGAATAGACACCAAATTAATGGTTCAGTAGTTTTGTTTGCAAAACATAAAGTGAATGCTTCCAGTCAGCCCAGACAGAGTCACAGATTCATCCATAAAAAACAATTCTATTTTTATTTACACGCTGGATCAAAACAATTTTCAAATTAGACATATCCAAAGCAGATGAAAATGTGTGCTCCGCCAACCATAGCCTTGCCAATACACTTCTGCTATATTTTGATAAATATTATCTATTTGCGATAACATAAATCCAATGAAGTATTCAAGTTCTACTTCTTAAAGTGGCATGATGGCACAAAATAGCACCAATGTGTTTCACCACTGCAGCAGTGTGTACTCATACCAAGACCACCCCAACCTCTGTCGTCGAGCTACAGTATGCGGACAACGCCTGCGTCTGCGCACGCACAGAGGCTGAGCTCCACGACATAGGTGACGTATTTACTGAGGCGTATGAAAGCATGGCCTTACACTAAACATGAGCAAGACAAAGGTCCTCCACCAACCTGTCCTCGCCACACATCAAGATCCACGGCGCGGCCCTGGACAACGTGGGCCATTTCCCATACCTCGGGAGCCTTTTATCAACAAGAGCAGGCATTGATGACGAGATTCAACATCACCTCCAGTGTGGCAGTGCAGCCTTTGGCTGTCTGAGGAAAAGAGTGTTTGAAGATCAGGCCCTCAAAATTGCCACCAAGCTCATCGTCGACAGGGCTGTAGTGATACCTGCCCTCCTGTATGACTCAGGAACATGGACCATGTACAGTAGACACCAAGTCGCTGGAGAAATACCACCAACAATATCTCCGCAAGATCCTACAAATCCCCTGGGAGGACAGACACACCAACATTTGCGTCCTCAACCAGGCCAACATGCCCAGCATTGAAGCACTGACCACACTTGATCAGCTCCGCTGGGCAGGCCACACTGTTCGCATGCCTGACACGAGACTCCCAAAGCAAGCGCTCTACTCGGAATTCCTTCACGGCAAACGAGCCAAAGGTGGGCAGAGGAAACGTTACAAGGATACCCTCAAAGCCTCCCTGATAAAGTGCAACATCCCCACTGACACCTGGAGTCCCTGGCCAAAGACCGCCCTAAGTGGAGGAAGTACATCTGGGAGGGCGCTGAGCACCTCGAGTCTCATCACCGAGAACATGCAGAAAACAAGCCCAGGCAGCGGAAAGAGCGTGTGGCAAACCAGTCCCACCCACCCCTTCCCTCAACGACTATCTGTCCCACCTGTGACAGAGTCTGTGGTTGTCTTATTGGACTGTTCAGCCACCTTCGAACTCATTTTCAGAGTGGAAGCAAGTCTTCCTCGATTCCAAGGGGCTGCCGATGATGAAGTTATACTTATACCTATATTATTATTTTAATGGGAAAATTGCGAAATTAAAAAGATCAGAATCAAACATTTTCATACTCAATTTGCCAATTAAAAAGTTTTCATGTTAAGCCAAGCATCATGTGGGGCCACCACCTGATCAGCAGCCAACTTCTTATAAAAAGGAGTATAGAAAAATCACGAGCGGCACCTCAATTCCGAGCAGCCAGTCATTTACCAGCTGAGACTGGAGAAAAATGTTCGAATGTAAATTTGCTTTAAGATTGATTACTTAAAGATTGCTTGCTTAATGACACCGATACATATATTCTTCCTATTTAAAAAAAACTGCTTTATTGTTTAGTCAGCATGATGCTCAATGCAAGGGTAGTTATTTAATTAATTATAGACTATATTCACTCTTTGGCAGCTATTGTCTAATTTCAATCAAGCAGTCACACCAATTACATTTTAGGGAGTACTGAAGTTTAAAATGAAAGACGCAGGAAGGTCAACAAATTGAGCAGAGGTTGGTGCTAAACCTTACAAGATTTTATTAACCTTAAAGAATAGCATATTTTTTGTGGTAGAGTAGAAAGAGAACCAGCTGATTTACCATTCACCCGCTTCCCCCACCCAAGAACAGCAATTGCAGATTCCGCATTACCACGCTTTATTCCACAGCTAGCTTATTTTAATTTACAGAATGGATCTTTTTTTAATCTCACCAATTTTCTGCACTCCTCTCCTAAAACTGTTGACTCTTTGCTGGGATACAGTTCCACAAGTTCAGTTGCCTTACAGTGTCACCCAAGTGGCCATTATTCACATGCCAGTCTTGATGGTGAGCATTGACAAGCTTTTTGACTGTAGTGAGAATCATACTGGGGTCAAGTTTCGGCCTACGTTGCTCCTATTTTTTTGGAGCAACAAGTTTAGAATGGCGTATCTTAAAAATTGCAATTCTCGGCATTTAGTTTGTTCCAGTTCAAGTGAGTTGGAACAGTTTCATTTTAGAACAGATTTTTTTTCCAAAAGGTAGCATGTCCAGCCACTGACACCTGTTTTGCAAGTTTAGGCAGTAAAAACTTACTCCAAACTAACTTAGAATGGAGTCAGTGGAGATTCTTGTACGCTCAGAAAAACCTTGCCGACACTTAGAAATCAGGCGTAGGGAACAAGAGATGGGTGGGGGATGGGGGAAAGAGAGGGGGGTTTACAAATATTAAACACTTCACTTTTACAAATAAAGAGCCATCATCAATGATAAATACATCAATAAATCAACCAATAAAAAAAATGTTAATTAAAAAAAAAAAATCACAATAAATAAAGATTTATTTCTACTCACCTACTGCTGCAGCACCGGGGGTGGGGAAAAGAGGAGAGAGAGAGAGAGAGAGAGAGAGAGAGAGAGAGAGAGGGGAAGGGGAGAGAGAGAGAGAGAGAGAGAGAGAGAGAGAGAGAGAGAGAGAGAGAGAGAGAGAGGAGAGAGAGGGGGGAAGGCGAGAGAGAAAGGCGAGAGAG